>NC_083774.1:27368069-27420569 GCF_963514075.1 Conger conger
TTTTGGAGGGGACTGTTCATATATTATTGCAAATATATTAATATACATATATAAATATTTACTGTATAGTATTTAGATCTTATTGTTTTCCATCTGCTTTGGCAATATTTACCTTGCTGTATTTCATGCCAATAAACCATTTTGAATTTAATTGAGAGGGAGCAAGAGAGAGAGGAAAATTATCCTCAGAGAGAGAGAGAGACAGAGAGAGAGAGAGAGAGTTTCCTTGCTCTGCTCGGTTCAGGTGTGAAGAGATAGCAGCTAACCTCCAGAGACTAAGTCTGACAGTTCAACACCTTCTGCAAATGTACCACCACCGTACTAAACCTCACACCTCCTACACGTCAAGTCACAAGTCTTTACAAAAACAAATTCTGTTGATGTTTGGCCCGGTACCTGAGGAGCAGTTGTCGAAATTCAGGTCCCCCAGGATAACATCGAAAGCCACCTGGTCCTCCAGGCCTTTGTCTCCGGCGGGAGAGGAGGTGGCTTTCCGAAACTCCGATCCCCACTCCAACAGCAGGTCCAGCTGTTCACAACGCACCGCTGCGTCTCCTGAGAGAGAGAGTTTCACTTTATCGAACAAGCAAAAACCTCCACCTTTAAGCATGTTACATGCTCTATGCAAGGAACACAAACGCCAACACGCACAACGACGCAAGGAGTTTGGGTTGAGCACACGAAACTCAACCCAAACATGTCTCTATCTCTTCTTCAGTTGCCACACGAGGAGGCTCCCCCAACCGACAAAATTTTAAATGTTTGCCACAAACTGATCAGCGACATAAGTGCCATTAGGGCTGTATGTTCAGAGATGCTCTTCTGCATACCACTGCTGTAACAATGGTTATTTGAGTTACAGTCGCCTTCCTGTCAGCTTGAACCAGTCTGACCCTTCTCCTCTGACCTCTCTCATTAACGAGGCATTTTTCGCCCACATAACTGCCACTTACAAGACGTTTTTGTTCACACCATTCTCTGCAAACTCTAGAGACTAGATCATATTTCTTCCGCATTCCAATGTATGGTCTGAGCAATAACTGAACCTCTTGACTATGTCTGCATGCTTTTATGCATTGATTTGCTGCCACATGACTGGCTGCTTAGATATGTGCATTAATAACACAGGTCTACCGAATAAAGTGGTCATGGAGTGTATATGATAAAGGGAGCGGGTGTGGAACTCCTCATCAAAGGCTAGGGCTGACACTGGTGACATCATTCATCATTTTCTAATACTCATACAGCACTCACAGGTGTGAAGATACATACCTCCTAAACACCCACTGCCCACCTGCGGAACCCTCCCCCCGTGCATATCCCTCTGTATTATCCACAGGTCAAGTTTTACTGAACTATACAATGACCCTGTAATGCATTCCCCAAAAGACCAAAATATGGCCAGCAAAACAAAAACAAAAACCATTTCAACAGACAAATCAGAAGTCACAGCCAGCATAATCACAAAATGGATGCTCACCCCAGAATCAGACTGGGCCTGCCACACATAGCCAAACAACCCCACCCCACCCCCCACCCCCCCCGCCCCCCATGCAGTCGCATCCACTCTCAGTCCCCTGTGCTCTTTGGGATTGGAAGCTTATAAATAAACACCCTCCACCTGAACCCCACTGTCTGATCCCCTCCTTCCTGCCGCATGGATATCTGTACTGGCATGTGGGGAGAGAGAGCGACGGGGAAGAGAGAGAGAGACACACCAGCCACAGCCCGAGCGAGCGTCGCAACCTCGAACGATGATTGTGTAAAATCATCAATTGTTTTTATTCATCATTATTCTTCTTCTCACGATTATTATGCGGTTATGGTCATTATTTCATAGCATTTGTGCTGCTTCCAATGCAAATCTTTTGATACACATACAGTGGGCTCCAGAATTATTGGCATCCTTGATAAATATGTTTTAAAAAATTCTGTAAACTAACAAATAATTTAATTATTTAATTTATTTTCCAACATGTGTAAAGTAGTGCACTGCGATAATGATGCAATGGAAATTGAATGTATTTTCCCCAAAAACAGGATAGGCTCCACAATTACTAGTACCCCTGGTTTAATACAGTCCTTTGTGCAAACACACACCCAAAGATGACAGTCAGTCTTTTCCTATAATTTGTGATATGTTCAGAGAACACTTTTGGAGGGAGTTTTGACCATTCCTCCACGCAGAACTTTACAGAATCATTGATATCCTTGGATTTGTGCTTCAGTTCAGACCACAGGTTTCTCGTGGGATTTAAGTCTGGAGACTGAGATGGCCATTGCAGAACACGGTTGTTGTGTTTACTTAACAATGTCTGTGTGGATTTTGATGTACGTTTGGAGTCATTGTCCTGCTGGACAATCTGAGGCAACAAGATTCTTTGCCAAGATTGCCGGGGACTTTGCTGAATTAATTGATATAGCCTGAAATAGGGCCACTGGACCACAGGCCATGAGCCATATCTGACAGTAGGTATGAGGTGCTTGTCTGCATTCCATTTTTGCCGCCAAATATGTTGGTGTGTATGGCCAAAGCATTACATTTTCTCATCTGAACATTGCACCGATAGTTATGTTTAGCATGCTTGCTACCTCATTTTCTATACCCTAGTGAAACAGGAAGTGATGGAATGAGACAATCCATTCCTGAGATTACCTGAATTAAATAAAATGATATTGACAGTTTCACTTTGTTTGATTTTATTTCAATAATTGTTCGGGGTGCCAATAATTCTGGCACGTGTGGTTTTCAGAAAAAATGAGATTACTAAATAATAAACATTGAAACATGAGAGTAAATGTATCTAAATGAAAGGATATACATAGTTTTCCCATATGTTTGAACAAAACATATAGATTGTTATCCATATTGTTTAATAGATGCCGTCTTTTTTTTCTCCATTTTTATTAAGGGTGCCAACAATTCTGGAGCCCGCCGTATATGGTAAAATGTCATGTCAATAAAGGATTCTGAATTGAATTGAGAGAGAGACAGACACAGACAGAGAGAAACAGAGAAAGGGAGGGAGGGAGAGAGAGAGAGACAGATCGTGACCTGCGAGAACAGAGTGTAGGTAGCAGCAGACAGGGATGCAGGTGTACAGTGTGGCTGATGCAACTGTTTGTCCAGGAAACCCAGAAGATGAACAGCTCACTTACGATCAATTATTTATGTCTGGACAGGCTGTGGTATAAACAGAGGAAATAAATGAGGGTAGTAATGCATGGGACTCCATCTACTAAAACACAACCTCGCACATACGCACACACAAACACACACACCCACACCCACACGCACACACACACACACACACACACACACACACTCACACCCACACACACGCATGCCTGCTCATACACATACACACACGCCCATGTGCACAAACACATACACACACATGCATGCACACATGGACTCATAAACAGCTCTGAACACACAGACAGTACTGTGCAAAAGTATTAGGCACAAAAGGGTAGGGCAAGTTCTGAGAGGGTGGGGCAGTTTGGGAGCAGGTGCAACGGTTTGAAAGAAGGTGGGGCAGTTTGGGGCAGTTAGAGAGAGGGTGGGGCAGTGAGTGTGGGGCAGGGTGAGGCAGTTAGAGAGAGGGTGGGGCAGTGAGTGTGGGGCAGGGTGGGGCAGTTCGAGAGAGGGAGGGGCAGTGAGTGTGGGGCAGGGTGGGGCAGTTAGAGAGAGGGAGGGGCAGTGAGTGTGGGGCAGGGTGGGGCAGTTCGAGAGAGGGAGGGGCAGTGAGTGTGGGGCAGGGTGGGGCAGTTCGAGAGAGGGAGGGGCAGTGAGTGTGGGGCAGGGTGGGGCAGTTTGAGAGAGGGAAGGGCAGTGAGCGTGGGGCAGTTAGAGAGAGGGTGGGGCAGTGAGTGTGGGGCAGGGTGGGGCAGTTAGAGAGAGGGTGAGACAGTGAGTGTGGGGCAGGGTGGGGCAGTTAGAGAGAGGGTGGGGCAGTGAGTGTGGGGCAGGGTGGGGCAGTTAGAGAGAGGGTGGGGCAGCGTAATCAGGTCTCTCTCATCCCTCCTGCCTCCTCTCCTCCCCTCCTCCCTCCATTTATCTTCAGAAATAGCGGCGGGAGTAAATTTAGCCCCGGAGCGGGTGCGTGGCTACGTGGCTGGGTCCAGAAATAGCAGCAGATCTGTCTTTCTCCAACGCACAACGCAGGCTCCCCGCTTAAAATAGCTCAAGCCAATCACCATGGCGACCAAGGAGTGTGTGCTGTCCTTAATTTATTTATTTTACAGCAAAGGGGAGAGTCTGCCTACAGTGTGAAGGGATAGAAACCCAGATTCCACACATGGAAAATTACTGCATTCGGCATTTATCTGTTACAGTACTGTACAGATGTGCACACATCCTCTCTCTCTCTCTCTCTCTCTCTCTCTCTCTCACACACACACACACACACACACACACACACACACACAAATTCCTAAATTCCCCACACAGACCACACACACATGCACACACACATATACATACAAACAAATTCCCACACACCACACACACACACACACACACACAGGTCAGACAGACTAAAAGATAAATGAGGCTGTCAGTTCCATTCAGCTCCAGATGGGCTCAGGCTTACATAACCCAGCGTGGGGCTGTGTCAGCAGAGCAGCAGGCTTGGGTCTGAGACAGTGTGTGTGTGTGTGTGTGTGTGTGTGTGTGTGTGTACAGACACTGTAATTCCTTGACTGTCATTGGCACAATTCTGGTCCATGGTTCAGAAACACCAATAACAGACTCCAAATGCAATCAAAAGCCTAGACTCAAGACTAGATACCAAAAGCTTTCTTATAGCTGCGCTAAGGAAGCAATTGAATACACCTGACTAATCGGAAACAGCTGAGAACGCAACTGTCCAATTACTTTTGGTCCCCTAAAAAGGGGACTATGTATAAAAAGGGATGTAGTTCCTACACAGATCACCCGCTATGGATGTAGATACCCCCAAATTAAAGGTGACAGTCTGCACTTTAACCTCATATTCACTGGTTCATGTGCTGGAGTACAGAGCCAAAAAAACAGAAATTGTACCACTGTCCAAATACTACGGACAGCACTGTATATGTACACGTGTGTGTGTGTGTGCGTGCGTGCGTGTGTGTGTGTGGGAATGTGGGTGTATGTGTTCGTATGTGCATACCTTCAATGGCATGGAGGTGAGTGCAGGTGACGTATCCCACAATCCTTTGCTCTTGAAGAGAGGTGCCCACCTGCACCTGTATGGAAAAGAGAAAGATTCAGACATAGCACTTCTGGAAGCTGCTTCGGCTAAAAGCATTTCCTAAATCACTAAATTAAATTGAGTCATTTAATTAAATTGCGAGTAAATTTGGAGAGGATGAGTTGCCCCCTCCTTACATCTTCTTTCAAACTCAAGTTAAAATTTGAAAGCGCTTCACGTACACAAGAAGAGAACTTGCGTTGCCAAAAAATGGAAATACCCAGTTGATTACATTTACAAAAGGAACAGCAAAACAAGGCTCAGGAGACTCTTTCATTCTTTAAATCTCTCTGGGTTTCGCTCTCTCTCAGCGCATTTGCTGAAATCCACTTGGGCAGACCTGTCAGCCTGGCATTTGATGGACTTTTATCCCTGAATTAGCTGCGTAAATGCTGATGAACTGGAAGCAGCCAAAGCAAAGAAGGGAAGTGCTCAGCAGGCTTTTACCGCAGTATACCCACTGGATCCAAGACGCGGGTGAGGAGGGTGGGAGGGCGGATAGATAATGGGGGGAGGGAGAGATGGGATAGCATCAACCATCACTGCCATTATACAAAAAAAGTATAATTTTTTCCCCCAAATTGGAACCACAACTTTTGGCACTCGCACCCACATAGTTCCCTTGCAGCAACTGCAGGCCACACAGGACAGCTAGATCCAGGGCCAATCGGAGAGAAGGCGACTACAAAATTTGTGAGGAGCTACTGTGCTTTACATTTGTTTAGCAGAGGGACTAGGACTAGGACCCAGCTCAAGCTAGACTTTGTTTTAGGTTTGTTGACCCGCTCAGACCAGCTCCCAGCTCAACATGGTTTAGCTGGTTGACTGGATCAGACTAGCTCATGCTATTTTTTGAAACAGCAGGTAGCTGGTTAACCAGCTCAGACAAGCTACAAGCACTAGCTGGTTGACCTGCTCATACCCATCTAGACCAGCGTTATGACCAGCTTGGCTATGCTGGTTGACCAGCTAATACCCAGCCAGGCCAGCCTTATGACCAGCTTGGCTATGCTGGTTGACCAGCTAATACCTAGCCAGACCAGCCTTATGACCAGCTTGGCTATGCTGGGTGACCAGCTAATACCTAGCCAGACCAGCCTTATGACCAGCTTGGCTATGCTGGGTGACCAGCTAATACCCAGCCAGACCAGCTTGACCGACTCAATTTTCAAGCTGGTCAAGCTGGCATAGCAGGGAAATGTAAGAAAGAGTAAGAAAGAGGTTCATGCTAATGTGGCGGTAACAAGAGGAGCCCTGACTGACTTACACTCACCTCACCACTGGCGGGATGAAGCCGAGGCTTGACTCTGACGACTACATATCCCGGCGTGCACTTGTGGGAAGCCCCTTTACGGCCTGAGCCTCCAGGGAAATCCCCTTTTATAGATCACTGTGTGACGTCTGTCCCTTTGCTAACGCGCTTCTGTCGCAAGAATAACTCGTGTAGCCGGCGCTTTTGTCTGTACTTTTTTGGGAGAGACTGTGACACTACCGTCACACCTGCAAGCAGACAGCTCGCTGGCAGCCTAGTTCAGTCTACCTGAGAAATAGGGTAGGCGATGCACAGTTCAGAAGGGCCAGTGTAACAGAAGTGAGAGTAACTGGACTGAAATTCAAGACCAAACAACAAATACCTTGATCTCTCACCCTGCATTAACCTATAATCCTGCAGAGTACATTTAACCCCAGTATAACCTTTAATCCTGCAGAGTACCTTTAACCCCAGTATAACCTTTAATCCTGCAGAGTACCTTTAACCCCAGTATAACCTTTAATCCTGCAGAGTACCTTTAACCCCAGTATAACCTTTAATCCTGCAGAGTACCTTTAACCCCAGTATAACCTTTAATCCTGCAGAGTACATTTAACCCCAGTATAACCTTTAATCCTGCAGAGTACCTTTAACCCCAGTATAACCTTTAATCCTGCAGAGTACCTTTAACCCCAGTATAACCTTTAATCCTGCAGAGTACCTTTAACCCCAGTATAACCTTTAATCCTGCAGAGTACCTTTAACCCCAGTATAACCTTTAATCCTGCAGAGTACCTTTAACCCCAGTATAACCTTTAATCCTGCAGAGTACCTTTAACCCCAGTATCACCTTTAATCCTGCAGAGTACCTTTAACCCCAGTATAACCTTTAATCCTGCAGAGTACATTTAACCCCAGTATAACCTTTAACCCCAGTATCACCTTTAATCCTGCAGAGTACCTTTAACCCCAGTATAACCTTTAATCCTGTAGAGTACCTTTAACCCCAGTATAACCTTTAATCCTGCAGAGTACCTTTAACCCCAGTATAACCTTTAATCCTGCAGAGTACCTTTAACCCCAGTATAACCTTTAATCCTGCAGAGTACATTTAACCCCAGTATAACCTTTAACCCCAGTATCACCTTTAATCCTGCAGAGTACATTTAACCCCAGTATCACCTTTAATCCTGCAGAGTACCTTTAACCCCAGTATAACCTTTAATCCTGCAGAGTACCTTTAACCCCAGTATAACCTTTAATTGCGTAAATGACACTGGTGTGTGTGCTGTACTGTGTACTGTAATGTTAGCTTGCTAATAAAAGCGGTCAGCAAGCTACCCAACAGCTCTTACTTACTAATCCCTCTGCCTTCAGTTGCCACAACAACTAATCTATCGCAGTAATGTGATGCGCTCTTCCTCACTAAAGTGTATCATAGCAAACGTGACCGAGGGCAACCCACAAAAACGTGTGAAACAGTAAGAGACCCATAAGCGGCAGTGTGTGGGCAATCTGTTCTGAACTTGAGGAAGAGATGACAAAGTTTATTACAAGTATACAAGCTAGAGATAGTGAGGGAGCGAAGCTTTCACATACAACCGCCTCAAAGGGTTTGTGCCACAGAGTAAACTGAACCACCATGGGAGCATCTAATGAGTCTAAACACAGGTCTGTTTCCTTTCTCTTCTAAAAGGGTAACAGAAGTGTACACAGAACTGCTTGTTTACATCCGGACACTGCAAGAAATAGAACAAGAGCTTCAGTCTTGTAATGAGACTTAAAATTTATTTCTCTCAAGTAGCTTCTTTTAAGTTACTTTTTGTTTGACAAAGTCAAATTTTCTAACCACATTTGCAAATCTTGAAATGGGTCAAACTCTCACCTCACTGGCAATCTTGTTTTATTTAGCAAAAAAAGTTATGGAAATAAGATTTTAAGTTAAAAATATGTGTTAAGATTGACACTTTTTTTGTTGTTGCAGTGTATAGGTTTCTTAATGAATGGTCGCTAACTCATTTATCAGCCTATTATATCTGCTTTGACCAGTCTGGCCATTCTCCTCTGACATCTCTCATTAACAAAGCATTTCTGTCTGCAGAACTGCTGCTCAGTGGATATTTTTTTGTTGTTTTTTCTTTGCAAACTCTAGAGACTAGTGGGCGTGAATACCCCAGGAGATCAGCCGTTTCTGAGATACTCACACCAACCTGTCTGCCACCAACAATCATTCCACGGTCAAATCCACTTAGATCACATTTTCCCCATTCTGATGGTTGATGTAAACATTAACTGAAATGATTGTATACATTGCACTGCTGCCAAATAATTGGCTGATTAGACAATCGCATGAATAAGTAGGTGTAATAAAGTGAAAATGTTCCTAATAAAGTGCTTGGTGAGTGTATGTTTGTACTGGAGTCCGGGGGCTGCTAGGTGAGGAGATCTGTCCCCGTGAGGAGGATGTAGGAAGAGACTCAGTGGAGCCTGTGACTCCTTACAGTACTCCCTGTGCTGGAACAGATCAATGTCCACAAGGATTCCTCTCAGTGTAGGAAAAACATGAGGAAAGAAAGTCACCTGACTTAACCCTACAACATGAAAAACATCAAGGACCAAGAAGGCCTTGATGTTCCTTCATGTGCGTGTGTGTGTGTGTGTGTGTGTGTGTGTGTATGTGTGTTTGCATGTGTGTGTTTGTGTGTGAGTGTGTGCACTTGTATGTGTGTGTGTTCAATTCAATGACATTTATTTTGTATAGCGCTATTCACGGAAGACGCTTTACAGTGAATTAAACATATCGTCCCTAAGCCCCCAATAGTGTTGTGTGTTTGATTTTGTGTGTACGCGTGTTTGTGTTTACACACATACATTTGTACACAGAAAGAGATGTACCCATGAATTGCAGGTCAGTAAAGCGTTTCAGGGTATCCTCTGAATGAAAAAAGAGCCGCACTTTGTTCTTTGAAATAATAATAAGGAATGAGTACGGATTAAAAAAACGTTTAATTATGTGGGTGTTCGTTCTTCAGGGGAAACATTTTAAATTAACATTCCAACTCAGGCGATAATTAAAGCCCATGGTAGTCTGACCCCAGCTGCATTGCCGCGGCAGCTGTAGCTGCCCCTCTCCCAGTCTCTCATATCGCCGTATTGCCCCCACCCCTCCCACATTTAGCTAACCGCTAACCTGTCAACCGTTCGCTCTCCTCCCACATGTCCGCCCACAACAAATCTGCATACCGACGTGCTTAAACGGTTCCGCGTTTTGTCTAAAAAGGATCTCTCCGTTTAATTTCAAATTCAATCACGAGCCGACTAAGAACACCTGTGACAATCCGCCGGGCAAAGACGCGATGTGCGTCACGATGAACTCGGGAGATTCATCTGGGACCTTACAGTCATCAACCCTGTCAGTCAAAACTGTGTTTACTGTAGCGCTCTATCAAAGGAACTGTCAAAGGAACTGTCACCGACCACAGAAACGGTAACACAACACGTATGCGATAAAGGTAATCAATCGAGTATGACCTGGCTCAGACAGATATGTCGTTCAGTTCTGTGATGCTGGGTTCAACCCGTATTCTCTGATATTAGAACGCAATGCACTCAAACGACTAGACGAGCATTTTAAAGCTTTCATAATAAGGTGCCATTACCTTACAAACATTCAGATAAGTAAGGTAAAAGGTGTTATGTTTACCCCCCAGTGGGAAACATAGATACATTACAAGCACAAATCTACTTTGGCAGTTCACCGACCTGAAAATAAGTGAATGTGTGATATATATACCCCTTTTACACCACGGCTGTACAGCAGATAGAAGATCCAATATGCACTTGGGGATTAATGTTGCTGGCTCACACATGATACAAGAATGCTTTTCATTCTGTTTATGGAAATATAACAGAGCATTTGTGTAGTCTTCGGAAAGGCCTGGGACCTGCTTTTTGCACAAATGCCGCAGCAGTCTAATTTAACACTGACACACTAACACAAAAACCAAAAAGAACTCAGTGAAATAGACATTGGCTCACGCAAATGGAACTTGCACACGGCACATGCATACACATTCAAAATCAGCCTTGGGCATACTTGGCCCATGCACACGGTCGTCTGTCTGATTTGAAAATCTGAAACCGGCAAGATGTCATCTGTCCGCCAAGTAAAGCCAAAACCATAATGAAGCACAAACCCATCTCAAATGTCCTTCTCAGTATTTATTTTGGGGAAAAAAGAAAAATATTGGTTCTCACAGCAATAATATGATAAAGGAGACACAAACATGGCCTTTTCTGTTCACATCTGCCATTTCAACTCGAAATGGTGTTTTTATGAATTTGAGATGATTTGTCCGAGGGTAAAAACTCCAAGAAAGGGCAATCCAAATGCCAGTTAGCTGTTTAATCATACAAAAGAAATGTGAAACCATTCCGTTCAACAAATGTTTTGCAAATATATTAGTTGCCAAAAAGCACACAAGGATCAGGAAAATGACTGCGCTATTTTACCGATTCTACATAAGAACATAATAATGCTGAATAATGAGAACAGACCATTCAGAGGCCTACAGGCTAGGCCTATACTGTCTAGACTCTAGACAGTATACGGGACAGTGTCTGGCCTGATCTTTTACATTTTTCACAATTACATTCGAGTCATTTAGCGGACGCTTTTAAACCAAAGCGACTTACAAGTGCATATGTTCCTCAACAAGTTAAAAACATCACATTCATAAATAGCAAAACATGCATGAACAGCTGATCTAACCAAAAAGCAATAGTCATCAATTTCATTTTTAAATGTCTTTTTAATATAGGGTGCACAAGAAGGATATCAGAAGGGGGGGGGGAGGGTAAATCAGGAGGGAAGACTAAGGTATAGTCTGAAAAGGTGTGTTTTTAGTCTGCATCAAAATATGGGGAGGGGTTCTGCTGTCCTGACAGTGGGAGGCAAGTAATTCCACCGCTGAGGAATCAGAATGATGATTTCTACTAAACCCGATTTAATAGAAACATCTTGAACATGTTTCTACTAAATCAGGGTTTGTCAGCCTTGGACACCTCACATAATTGTGTGTGGAAACAGACTGTAGCAACATGCAGGTTTGACTTGTTACCGTTTACGTTGTCTTTGAACTCTTTGTTTTCCACATTTCAAAGAATCAATGTAAAATGAGATCTGATTATGAAGAATAATTTACAGAAAATTAAGTTCTTAGGCCCTATTCATCTGAGAAGTCATCTGACTGCCAAAATCTTGTATAAATATATTATAATATATCCACTATTTGTAATATGAATATCTATTTATCACATAATGTGGCAATGAGAGGGTAAATCATTCATCTGAAAAGCATCCAAATAAAAACAACGAGCCTTGCTTTATATGACAGGAATAGAAATATGTCGGGGAAAAGTCTGACGGCCCTCCATTAAAGAACTTCCTGCATGATATCACTGTGAAATTTACCTTGAACAAATTTCCTGTAGCCTGCCATCTTATTCTGCAAACAGAACTAAACCCGAAGCACATTTTAGTATGGTTTGTTCATCTTTTGAAAATGTAAAATCCCTAATCATATCCCTCTTTAGTGTCTCTCCTATTTGACTCTTTATTAAACTGGAACATACACTACATCTCCAGATCATTGCTTGAACAAATACTTAATTACGGGGGAGACTGCGTGAGTAGAAATATAACTAAGGTGTGTCACTGCAATCTTTATCGCGGCTTTTTTATTCAGGCTGTTGAATTGATTTTCCTTGCTAACTCATGCATGCTATTATTGTACTGCACACCATAGCGCCTAAATATATGTTTGAAAATCGTGACCGAGCAATTAAAAAATGTTAAAAGATTTTTTTTACATGAACCATTGACTTCAGAAAAGCATTAAATTCAATTTGGCTTCAAGTGACAGCACTTTATTATTCTCTAAAGTGGTGTAAAGGACAAAGTGTGTGATATTATTGGATTAATCCACTACAGAAATAAGAGCTTCGCCGCACGCAGCCGCTGCAGAGCAGCTCACATGCCGACCCCCGCGCGGTTCAATATCCACGTTTAGTGAAAGGCGCAGTTGGGACCGCTCGCAGCAGCTCGTCCTCATTCTGTTAGCATGCATGCACGAAGTCAAAATTCTGCTCTGCGCAGATGACCTGGTTCTGCCGCCCGACCGAAAACCAGAGCACAGTAATGATGTTCCCAAAAAAAGGGCCATATATTAGCGAAACAGACACCGATTCACTGACGCAACATCGCCCTAGATTAGGCTATACACGCCATTGTGCCTCATCTATTTGTGCATCGCGCGCAGGCCATTATAATGACATGACAGTCGGTGCGCTAAGACTAGGTCCAGTGTGAAGACTAAACAAAACAAACGTAGACTGGTTTCAGTCTGATTCATAATCTCATAAATACACAAACGGTGACAAAAACCCAGCGGAAATCCTGCACGCAGGCTCTCGAATGCTCATAAACAATGTGTGTTTAGAGAAATGAATCCCATATCCATCAAACATCCAACAGAAAGATCTAGATTTTTTAAATGCACAGAACACATCAGGCTCTAAAATTCGTGGAGCTCCATCTGCACCAGCTGTGTGAATTAATGGTTAATTGACTGCCTTTGTACAATGGAAGTAACATTTGAACCCAATTCCGGCCACTGCCATTATATTATACACTTACTGCAAATGCACTTAACCTAAACTGCTTCAGTAAAAAACCACCTCCATAAAAGTAGAATAGATAAAACAATATTTGTGTGAATCACATTGGATGCAGGAACTCTGCTAATATGAATGTCCCATTAAATATAAATTAAGTTTACAAGTCACTCGGTAGTAGTAACAAGCCAGTATGCACTGTTTTTATAACCTTTTCATAGTCATGCAATTGTTTTTCATTTGTTGTGCTTACTGTAAAATTAAGCAGAGGTTTAAAGCAGGAATTAAACATTAATGCACCGCGTGTGTGTATGTGTGTGTGTGCGTGTGTGTGCATATGTGCAATGATAAATGTGTCAGCCTGCTTGAGCGGAATAAGATGTCTGCACATGGTCTGTATGTTGCAAATTGGGAATGTGTGCACACTCTCTCTCTCCCCGAGAGAACAAAATGAGCCCTAGAGGGTTGGATATTGTTTTTACTGCACTGCTGTCCTGTCAGCATATTCCTCCTCATTCAAAGTGTGTAGATGAGGCAGAGGATGTACAATCATAAACTACAAAATGGGACTCAGCGTTCAGCTTTATCAAGAAGTGTATGCTCTGAGATGTATTACTGTCCTGATAGACTACTGGCAAGGTTTACCATCTAAAGCACATTCTGAAATCTCAGTGTTGTGTAGGGACAGATATATCTTCGTATTCTTTGGAAGCATCACACCATTCCTGATATAAAGGTACAGATGTGTAGACTTGAATAATTATTAACATTCAAATCATTCCAAAATCATTCCAAATTTCCAACTACATGTCCAGCATTGGTCAAAATGGCCTCGCAGGTTTTCATTCCAACCAATCACTTCCCAACCTGCTTCACTAATTAGTTCCCTCCTCTCTGGACATTCAGGCGAAGTTTTTCTTAGTGACTAGAACGCAACCGGGCGATATCCGGGTGAAACCTCTGCTCGAGACGGCGTTTCACCGACTTTTCGCTTCAAAAAACGTCCACTGTGAAAGGGAATTGCATACGGTGAGACGCGGCAACGAACAAACGGAGTCAACTGCGCAGCACTGCCGTCGACAGACGGATAGCATTACCCGCGTGCTACTCCCGCGCCGCTACAATAGGCTGCCCGCTGCAGTAACCCTATATCTTTGGCTGAAGTTTTAGCCCCCCCCACCCCCCCCCCCGTGAAAATGTCTGATTCACTGCGTGTGGCTCACAGACCTGGTCACGGCGCGCAGGAATCCGATCCCGGTTCGCGACATCAATCCGCTACCCCTGTCAGCTCACTGCTGTTACACCCTTGAACAAGGCTCTGGCCCAGAGCCTTTTCAGTAAATATCCAGCAGAACAGCAGGATCAATGAACGGGGGTGAAAAATGGAAATGCAACACAGACATCGCCGAAGCAATATGCTGAGCATGTAAATAGTGCACACAATACTCAAAACTGTTGCTTGGTGAGGAAAGTCTGGCCTTTCTGTTCTGCAACAGCTATACAATACGTAGGCCCACCCATATGCCTGCCCTTGCGCATGTCTTTATTTAATATGTAATATTCACTGAAAGAGGACTCTGCCACAGATTGTTTGCTGAGTTAACTCTGCCTGTGTCTCTGTTTTTATTATTCAAAACGGAATTGTCAAGAAAATGAACCTAAAAATGAACAAACATAATTTTTGATAGAACTATACAATACTGTTAAACACTGGTCTGGAGACAATTTAACCAAAACACACGAAGAAACTGAAAAGTGATACACACATGTACACACTCACACGAGCGCACACACACACACACACACACACACACACACACACACACACACACACACACACACACACACACACACACACACACACACACACACACACACACACACACACACACACAGTAACCTTTCATAAATACAGAACTGTGACAGCTCCCCAGTGCACTGCTATATCAACCAGCAGGGTAACTGAGGCAGATCAGTTTCATCACTAAGACAACAGCACATGAGGCAAAAATGATGCCACACTTATTCATATCAACTGTGTCTCTCAACAAACGTGTGCAGTCCATTTAACATTGACCATGTACGAAGCTTACTAAATATAAAAAAAGTTAAATAAAAAAATGCACATTTTTCTTATTTAGCTTCATTAAACGGGCATGGCATTCTCAGTCAAAGGTGTACATTTTGCTGACTCCTTGCTTCTATTAGTCAATAAATCTGTGGCGTACATGGAGCAACAGAATGTGTGATTTTCTCATTTGTCTTTTTTTAAAAGTATGCAGCATTAACCTACGCCTTGTTGAGCATTCCCCTGCTGCTTTTTGAGATGTACCTTCTCCCTCGTTTGTCACTGCTAATAACGCTGTCAGTGACTAACTACGCTAGTCAAAACAGTGTTAGTTAGCACCTGACGGCTATGGAAGGAAAAATGTAATGGCATCCTTTATTAAAATACATTGATTTATGAAACAAAAGGAAAAACATGGCTTTGGCAATAAATTCAACTATTTCATTCTTGCCAAGAAAGCTTCTGAGTATGAATGTGTGAGAGCAAAAGGTAGAGACAGGGAGAGAGTCACAGAGCAAAAGAAGCAGACAGAACTAGCCATAAACTTATACGCCCTGTAAGTTTCGACGGGCTGTCCCTCTCTGTTAGCATTGACTATTTGGAAGATGGTAATTACAGTAAATACCACATGACCCTGAAAGCCCCACGAGAGTAGCACATCAGCAAAACAGGAGCCGGCTAATCGCAGCACAGGCATAATTAATCGCACCAAGATAATCGGCATGGTAGGGTATGGCCCTGGACTGGGTCTGCCGGCACTTGCTAATCCGTGCGGGGGACCGGCGAGGCGGTGTCTAGTGGGCCTGTCACATTTCGCAGACGCCGCGGGGGCGCCTCGGGGCCTCTTGGACTCCGGCCAGCGGCGGGGAGAGCGAGACGGGTCGAGAGCAGCACCTGGACCACGGCCAGGGCTGTGATGAATATGGACAAGTTGAATAGATTAAGAAATACAATAGATTGTGACCCCACGCACTGCCGAATACATCAAAGAGCCAAGATGGCCGGTTGTCAACATTTCCTAACCGCGACCTGTCAATGCAGCCCCCTCGTACGAAGCTCTTCTGATGGATCACATCATTGACTTTAAAAGCCCATTTTCTTTATGCATGAGAGAGAGCACTGAAAGAGAGAGGGACAAGAAAGAGAGTGAGAGAAAAACAGGGAGAGGGGGAGAGATAAACAGTGAGAGAAACAGAGAGATGGAGAACGGAAGAGAATGGGAGAAAGACAGATATTACTGTTATAATGTGATGCAAATGCAAAAAGTTTTGGCAACAGGCATTTTAAAGTGCACTCAGCCAATAAAAAAATTAATTTGAAATTGCGACTTGGATTAGGCACTGAGTGAGGGGGGGTGAGAAGCAGAAAACGGAAAGATTAAAATATTTTTTTATTTCATTGAAAGAAAAGCAATATCTCCCCACACAGGCGCCTGGGGTGGAAGAGCCGCGGTCCAGAGCCACTCAGCACCTACATCGCTGAATCACCGCCCCGGTGTCAAAATTATTTAACTCCCTCGTTTCTACGCTGCTAGGAAGTCTCCAAACGCAGCTCTGCCGGAGCAGTACTGCGATGCCAGGGCCCTGTCGCTGGATCCGAAAAAAAGACACGAAAACCACCATTCTACAGCAAAAGTCCAGACATCTGTCACCTGCACACGAGAGGCCACGCCGCTGACTGTAGACTCAACTGTGTACATATGAAAATCAGACCGCTGGGAAACCCAACGCTGCTGTCGCCGAGTAGAAAGGGAAACAGTGCTTGGCTTTCATTTTCTAAAGACGAGGCTCGACAGAAATGTTTAAATACAAGTTCAGAACAGTTGCATCTGTGAAATTACACCATGTAACAGTGAAGGCTCAGGCCCAGCTACAGAGTTGGACACGCTTCTTAACTTTGGCACGATACAAATAATAACAATAATGAATAATAATTAGTTATTTAGCTGATGCTTTTATCCAGAGCATCTAACAGTTCAGCAGACTAAGCAGGGGACGATCCCCCCTGAAGCAATGCGTTGGTAGGGGTCTCGCTCAAGGGCTCGACGGCTGTGCGGCCCTAATTGTGGCTACACCGGGGTTTCAACCACCGACCATCAAGGTCCCAGTCATGTACTATAACCACCAGGCTACAGGCTGCCATAAAAAAGCAATGCATGCCATAAAGGGAGAAAGAGAGAGAGAAGAAATAACACGGACCTTCACGAAGAGCGCTCCCTTGGAGACCATGGCGTCGGTGCCACGGCTGTTGGGGTAACACTGGTAGTCTGCGTCCAGGACGGGGTACCGGCTGGCCAGCAGCAGGCCGCTGTTGAGGAACTTGAAGCGGGAGCAGCAGCCCTTCCAGGCGTAGCGGCCCACGTCGCTCAGGACGAAGGGGAAGTAGCGGTGCAGCTGCCGCCTCAGCTTGGCGGCCGCCCGCTTGTCGAACACCTCCTGCAGGCACAGGAAGTCCAGGTTGGCGGGGAAGAAGGCAGAGACCTCGTGGTCGAAGCCGTCGTCTCCGTGGCGACGGCGGCGCAGGGCGGGCTTCTTGAAGGCGGAGACGCGGTGCGAGAGCGTGTTGTTGGACACGCCGCCGTCGCAGCCGTGGAAACGCGCCAGCGACTCGCGGGAGGCCGTGCGGCTGTCCAGGCTGGCCCCGTCCCCCTCGGCCGCCGGCCGGGGCCCGGACGCGTCCTCCTCCGGGGCCTCGGGCTCCGGGGCGCTGATGCTGATCTGCACGCCGGCCGGCTGGAGGGGGCTCTCTGGCTGCGTCTGCGCGCCTCCCCCCGCCGCGTTTCCGGCGCAGTCCCCCGGGGGCCCGCCCTCCTCGGCCTGGGGCCCGGCCCCGCCCGCTCCCTCCCGCGGCTCCGCCTCCCCGTTGCTGTCGGGCCGGTGGTCGAGCGAGGAGGTGCGGCGGAAGCCCCCGCCCCCCGGCTGCACCAGGCTGCTGAAGGACGCGGCGCTGATGGAGGTGTTGGTGGGCGAGTCGATGTAGATCTTGATCTGGGGCCGGCTGGCCCCGTTGCGGATGCGGCGGCCCACCTCCCGGGCGCGGCCCTGCGTGTCCGACAGGTTGTTGAAGCGCGCCAGCGAGTCGGGCAGCAGGCAGGCGTTGGCGCTGCAGAAGCAGAAGCTGCGGCCCTGCGGCCTCCACTCCCCCAGCGACCCCCCGCCCTGCTCCGCCCGCCGGGCCTCGGCCCTCCGGTGGCTGTAGACGTAGGGCCGGCGGGCGGCCTGCAGCGGGGCCCACAGCAGGAAGCCCAGCAGGGCCAGAGGCAGGGCCGCCAGGATGAACAGCAGGTACAGCGGCGTGGACACCAGCACGCACAGCGCCAGGAAGGAGCAGGGGTCCTGGGAGCGCCGGCGCTTCTCCTGCGACGTGCTCAGGAAGGAGGCCAGGAGCCGGTCCAGCAGCCAGTAGCAGGGGAACACCAGCCCCCAGGACAGGCCGTTCAGGAAGCCCAGGAGGGAGCTGGAGAACTGGGCCGTGTGCAGGACCATCTTCGACGACGGAAAAAAAAACAAAAGAGACAAATGTGCCCGCCCCCCCTCACCCGGGGAGAGGCCCGCTACATGGTTCCCTCCGGCGCCCCTGTAGGCACGGTGCCACCACAAGGGCAGGTCCAGAGGGGTGTCGGCTCTCCCTGCCCCCTGGCAGGCCCTCTGGTGGAGGAGTGAGGTGTTACAGTCTTCTGCTGAGGGACATGGCCGGGTGAATACTCCTCAGGAGGGGGAATATCCCATATCTCTCAGGGTAGAGGGGTCTACAGCACTCTGGTATCTGTCATCCCCACTCGAGCCACAACCTGAGAGAGGGAGAAAGAGAGAGGGAGGGAGAGATATGAGCTCACGGCTACAGACTTGTGTCCTTGTGACTCACTGTTAGGAGAGAATGGGATCAGTAAGGAGAAGATCTTTATGCCACGCTCACTGACAAAATAAATTCTTATTTTACCTGTCCGTCTACACTAGTCTGTATGTGCGTATATGCATCTGTGTGTGTGTGCTTGTGCACATGCTCAGAAGTGTGTGTATTACTGCGTTCGTGTGTTTTCTGCGTGCGCGCATCTGTGTGTGGGAGTTCCGGGACAGAAATTTAATTCACATGTTCCCCTTTAAATGTCACAAATAACAGTATCAATTATCTCCCCTTGATCAAGAACAGCATTTCCATTTCTTCAGGCAAAGTGGCCTCTTTCTTATGAGGACATTGAAATGGAAATGATAGCAGCACAGCTTTATTAACTTGGATAAACCACAGATTAGGGCTACAGGTGCTGGAGACACAGGAAGTAGTAATTGGGCATTGAGAGTGACCCATATCTGAGCAAAGCATGATGGGAAAGAAAATCCAGACACACTTTCACAGTTTTTTGGGGGTGCACATCTCTGTGTTTGTGAACTTCCCCCAGATATATAGCTAGCACAGACTAGATCCTGGGTCAAATACGTAATTGTTTTGGATTCAAATACTTTTCCATGCTTTACTGATCTTGTCTGGTGACCCATGTCATGGGACCCATGTCAATACTCTCAAAAAGTGCAAACCCCGCCTTCTGGTTCCCTTGGTTGGCTCAATTACACCAGGCAAGATCAATTGAGCACAGAAAAGTAATTGAATCCAAAACAATTACGTATTTGACCTCGGTCTGGAACAGACACAGAGGTACACAGGTGCAGTCGCACAAGCATAAGTATACCCTTGCGCACATGTTTTATTTGTTTAATTCCTCTGTGCTACATGACACGACAGCTCATCTCAGCTCTGCCCGCCGCGGGTTCGACAGGGGAGGCCACCGCACGCTCGCCCAACGAGTCCATCGTCCCTGCCCTGTCCCTCTGCTCCACCCAATGGGCGACTGCCCGCCCTGCTCTCTGGGATGAACCAATCACAGCAGGGGGAGCCTCCCTCAGAGCTGCTGATGTCACTCCTGCCTCCCCAGCCCCCCATGTGAGGCTCCGGCAGACAGTGACACGGGCGTCAGGGGCCCGTGGGGCAACGAGCAGCTTCCTCATTACTCCTCTCTCCTCCCCCCTCTGCTCATCCCTGTGGTGCTATAACAATGTTCCCCCGTGCTGCCAAAACAAAGTCAATGAACGGACACACTGAAATTACACAGCCACAGACCGAGTCTCTCTCACACACACACACACTCAATCTCTCTCTGCCTGTGTGTATATCTGTGTGTGCATGCATATGTGTGTATGTGTGTGAGCATGTGTGTGAGTGTGTGTGCGTGTTTGTGTGTGTGTGTGTGTGTGTGTGTGTGAGTGTGTGCATGTGAGTGTGTGTGTGTGTGTGTGTGCGTGTGTGTGCGTGTGAGTGTGCGTGTGAGTGTGTGTGTGTGTGTGTATGTGCGTGTGAGTGTGAGTATCCGTGCGAGTGCGTGTGAGTGGGTTTGAGTGTGTGTGTGTGAGTGTGTGTGTGTGACTGAGCTGGCTGAGTGGTGTGTGTGTGTGAGTGTGTGTGTGTGTGTGCGTGTGAGTGTGCGTGTGAGTGTGAGTGTGTGTGTGTGTGCGTGTGTGTATGTGCGTGTGAGTGTGAGTATGCGTGCGAGTGTGCGTGTGAGTGCGTTTGAGTGTGTGTGTGTGAGTGTGTGTGTGTGACTGAGCTGGCTGAGTGGTGTGTGTGTGTGAGTGTGTGTGTGAAGGCTGGAGGGGGAGAGTGATGATGGTCTCAGGGTGAATATGACCCAGTTACAGTCCTCTGCACCCACAGCCTAATACACACTCCCTCATGCATTTACACACACACACACACACACACACACACACACACACTCCCTCATGCATTTACACACATACACACACACACACACACACACTACCTCATGAATTTACACACACACACACACACGCACGCACACACTCATGCATTTACACACGCACACACTACATGCCTACACACACACAGACTTACATACACACACACTTCTCTCATTTATATTTACACACACACACACACTTCTCTCATTTATTTTTACACACACTACCTCATGCATTTACACACACACTGACACACACACACTGAATAAGAGCGTCTGCCAAATGCCAAAAATATTATATAATATATATAATAATATAATATATAATATACACTCCCTCATGCATTTACACGCACTGACAAATACCTCTCTAAACACTCTTAAACCATAACACATAATACACTCACATCTGTGCGCACCAGACCAGGGTCAACTACATATATTGTGATGTACATATGTGTACATATGTATGTCTTTTAAATACAATTATTTCGAAATACACCCATTGCTAAATACAAGGAACGTTCATATTTGGATGTATTTAAAAGCAACCGACAACAGCACACGTGGCTACCTGCCACTGGCTGAGGGACAGCGGGGAAACAGAGAGGGACAGTGAGAGAGAGGTTCTCAGGGAGAGATTATTTTCCTTGAACAGTGCAATTGTTCAGCTGTCATAAAAATAAGTACTTGACTTGAAGCTGAAATTTAGCTTCGGCAGCGAGAGGGAGGAAAAGAGGGAAAGAGAAGAAAAATAGAGAGTTTGCCAGGTTCATCTTCCCTGTGAAATTCCACAGTCCCCAACCTTCTATCAGCTGCCCGCTAACCTTTGACCCGAGACAGGGGGGGAAGCAGATGGCTGAGGGGGAGGGGCAGAGAGAAATACAGCGATACTGATAACCTGCGTCTCACAAATCCACACCATAATCCTCACCAGTGACGTCACAGCCACACTCTGCACTGACGCATTCACGCGCACAGACACTCATACGCACACACACATGTACGCATGTACCGGCACACACACACACATACATATACACCAACATACACACACACACACGCTTGGGCATGCACACACACACACACACAAATGCACATATACTGTAAACGCACATACACATGCGCACACACATACACACATGCATGTTTGTGCACACATGTACACACACACAAAAAAAAAGCACACACACAGACACACAAACACTCACAACATCAAGCACGCAACACAATTCAACCAGAAGCTCCCATTATTACTAAGTGGTGAAGTAAAAAAAGTCTTCAAATCAAGTCTTTCCTCTGGTCACTCGGCAACCCCTTAACCCACACAAGCGCTCCAGCGACATGACCAATGACCGAGCCTAATCTGGACTGCAGCCTGTAATCTGGTAATCTGGATTGACACAGAGCAGAGGCCCAGCTGTGCGTGGAGGGGGAGGGGGAGGGGGAGGGGCGGGGGGCGCAGCGTGGAGTCGTCACTGTGAGCGGGAGGTGCAGTGTGTGTGGCAGGGCGCTGGGGGAAGTGTTGAGCCCCGAACAGGAAGTGACACAAACCGCCGAGCGATAATACGGCAGGCCTGGTGGAGCCAGCGCACACACACACACACACACACCCACAGCACAGTGTACAGAGTGAGAGAGGGTGCAGCATGCAGAAACACACACACACCCACACACACACACACACACACACACACACACACTCTCTCACCGAGGTATGAACACACACCCACAGCACTGTGTACAGAGTGAGAGGGTGCAGCATGCAGAAACACACACACACACACACACACACACACACGCACACACACACGCACACACACCCACACACACACACACACACACACACACACACGCACACACCCACAGCACTGTGTACAGTGAGAGAGGGTGCAGCATGCAGAAACACACACACACACACACACACTCTCTCACCGAGGTATGAACACACACCCACAGCACTGTGTACAGAGTGAGAGGGTGCAGCATGCAGAAACACACACACACACACACACACACACACACTCTCTCACCGAGGTATGAACACACACCCACAGCACAGCGTACAGACTGAGAGAGGGTGCAGCATGCAGAAACACACACACACACACACACACACAAACACACATACCCACAGCACTGTGTACAGAGTGAGAGGGTGCAGCATGCAGAAACACACACACACACACACACACACACACTCACATTATTTCTCACTGACACACATGCACAGACACGGCCATACACATACATACACACACACAAATAAACACACACGCACAGGTGTGTTTCAGTAAGCACATTGTCCACTGTGCTGCTTATCAGGCACCTATCATTATTTATTCACTCAGTGCTGCTGTGTGGCTCTGGGTTCAGTTTCCTCTGTGGCTGCTGGAGCTACAGGAGGCCATGCTGTCAGAGCCCAGGGGCTGGAGAGAGGCAGCTACAGTCCCGCATTCCTGCACACACAACGCACATCTTCAGCTTCAGTATGTGCGTGTGTCTGTGTGTGTGTGAGTGCATACGTGCGTGTGAGTGTGTGTGTGAGTACATATGCGCGTGTGTGTGTGTGTATGTCTGTGTTATAAGCACCAGAGCAGACATTGTGCCAACTGAAACACGACAAGTGCTCTCCACTCTGTCAGACTGATACCGATTAATGCACCAATACTGCCACATGCTGTGTGTGTGTGTGTGTACAAATGTGTGTGTATGTGCGTGTGAGTGAGTGTTTTAGTGAGAGAAAGCGAGACACGCTGAGTGTTTGATGTACCCCTCAGCATTAGGTTGTTACACAGATGAGCTCAACTTGAGAGTTTCCGTAGTTGTGGTTTGCCGCTGCTGAATTATTGATGTAGATGAATGTTTGAATGCAAAGTAAATGGAGCTGAGTGTTACTGATGAAAACTGGAGACATAGTGCAGGGCATTATGAGGCGTGTTACTGTGCAGAGAATAATGGGGTGTGTCACTGTAGGGTGTAATAGAGTGTGTTACTGTAGGGGGTAATGGGGTGTGTCACTGTAGGGGTAATAGAGTGTGTTACTGTAGGGGGTAATGGAGTGTGTTACTGTAGGGTGTCACTGTAGGGGGTAATGGGGTGTGTTACTGTAGGGGGTAATGGAGTGTGTCACTGTAGGGTGTCACTGTAGGGGGTAATGGGGTGTGTCACTGTAGGGGGTAATGGAGTGTGTTACTGTCGGGGGTAATGGGGTGTGTTACTGTAGGGTGTAATGGGGTGTGTTACTATAGGGTGTCACTGTAGGGGGTAATAGAGTGTGTCACTGTAGGGGGTAATGGGATGTGTTACTGTACGGTGTAATGGGGTGTGTCACTGTAGGGTGTAATGGAGTGTGTCACTGTCGGGGGTAATGGGGTGTGTTACTGTAGGGGGTAATGGGGTGTGTTACTATAGGGTGTCACTGTAGGGGGTAATGGAGTGTGTTACTGTAGGGTGTAATGGAGTGTGTCACTGTAGGGGGTAATGGAGTGTGTTACTGTAGGGGGTAATGTGATGTGTTACTGTAGGGGGTAATGGAGTGTGTTACTGTAGGGTGTAATGGGGTGTGTTACTGTAGGGTGTCACTGTAGGGGGTAATGTGATGTGTTACTGTAGGGTGTAATGGGGTGTGTTACTGTAGGGTGTCACTGTAGGGGGTAATGTGATGTGTTACTGTAGGGGGTAATGGGATGTGTTACTGTAGGGTGTAATGGAGTGTGTTACTGTAGGGTGTCACTGTAGGGTGTAATGGAGTGTGTTACTGTAGGGTGTAATGGAGTGTGTTACTGTAGGGGGTAATGGAGTGTGTTACTGTAGGGGGTAATGGGGTGTGTTACTGTAGGGTGTCACTGTAGGGTGTAATGGAGTGTGTTACTGTAGGGGGTAATGGAGTGTGTTACTGTAGGGTGTAATGGAGTGTGTTACTGTAGGGGGTAATGGAGTGTGTTACTGTAGGGGGTAATGGGGTGTGTTACTGTAGGGTGTCACTGTAGGGTGTAATGGAGTGTGTCACTGTCGGGGGTAATGGGGTGTGTTACTGTAGGGTGTAATGGGGCTTTACTGTAACTGCAATGATAACAATATTAGCATCCACAGTGATGAACGATAACTTTCTGTAAATAACCATTTTGAACATGAAGCCTTGCAAATTCCGATGAATTTTGATTGGCTGTCAGCATTTTCTATCTTTCATGCGGCTTGTCGTCGTCATCCCCATGGTGTGGACTCCACCATCCACCCGTGCTAGTCCTATTCTAAAAAATATATAATCATAGTTACATGGTTATACTTATCGTTCTCGGTGGGGACAGGCCTTACTGTAACATGCTTCTCTGCTAGCCTGGGTCATCTGGGTGCAGTGCTCCATTCTGTTATGTGAAACTGACCTTTTCCCGCCCTCCTTTTTATTTGCTTTGAAAGTTGCCCCCCCCCCCGCCGCCTGCCCAGCCCCTCCCACTCTGCCCAATGAGGAGGATGTGACTGAGCGCGCTCAAGGGATCTCTGTTGCTATGGTGACCCAGTTGCAAGCGCTTGCGAAGTGTGTCATTGTTCACTGTCAGTGACTGCCGAATGGGCCCTTCTCACTCGGCATATAACTCTCACTCCTGTGTGTGTGAGTGTGTGCACGTCCGTGTGTGTGAGTATATGTGTGAGAATGTATGTGTGTGTGTGAGTATGTGTCTCTGTGTGTGTGAGTATGTGTTTGTGTGTGTGTGCATGTGTGTATTTGTGAGTGTGTGTGTGTGTATGTGCCTGTGTGTATGTGTGTATTTGAGGTTGTGTGTGTGTATGTGCCTGTGTGTATGTGTGTATTTGTGAGTGTGTTTGTGTATATGTGCCTGTGTGTATGTGTGTATTTGTGAGTATGTGAGTGTGTGTGTGTGTGTGTGTGTGCCTGTGTGTGTGTGTATTTGTGAGTGTGTGTGTGTGTGTATTTGTGAGTGTGTGTGTGTGTGTGTGTGTGTGTGCCTGTGTGTATGTGAGTATTTGGGAGTGTGTGTGTGGGTGTGTGCCTGTGTGTATTTGTGAGTGTGTGAGTGTGTGAGTGCCTGTGTGTATTTGTGAGTGTGTGTGTGTGTGTGTGTGTATGTGCCTGTGTGTGTGTATTTGTGAGTGTGTGTATGTGTGTATTTGTGAGTGTGTGTGTGTATGTGCCTGTGTGTATGTGTGTATTTGGGAGTGTGTGTGTGTGTGTGCCTGTGTGTATGTGTGTATTTGGGAGTGTGTGTGTGTGTGTTCCTGTGTGTATGTGTGTATTTGAGAGTGCGTGTGTGTGTGTGCCTGTGTATGTGTGTATTTGGGAGTGCGTGTGTGTGTGTGCCTGTGTGTATGTGTGTATCTATGAGTGTGTGAGTGTGTGTGTGTGTGCCTGTGTGTATGTGTGTATCTATGAGTGTGTGAGTGTGTGTGTGTGTGTGTGTGTGTGCCTGTGTGTATGTGTGTATCTATGAGTGTGTGAGTGTGTGTGTGTGTGTGTGCCTGTGTGTATGTGTGTATCTATGAGTGTGTGTGTGTGTGTGTGTGTGTGTGTGTGTGCCTGTGTGTATGTGTGTATCTATGAGTGCGTGTGTGTGTGAGTGTACTGACTCAGACGGGAACAGACTCACTGTCTGCATGCAGTCTGCTTTCATAACCCACCCATATTGATGAAAAAATACCAGGGAGGGGTCCTCTCTTTGGCCAGCCTATGATGTCACCACACATTTTCAGTATGACCAATCACAACCCAGGAAACGGTGGTGTTAGTGCTACAGAGGCTTCGATGAAAAGAGCCTGTGGGTGGGGCCGGCACACGCATGTGTTTGTGCTCAATGATCAGTGGCGGGAGTCAAAGGTCAGAAAAAACAGGAGGGAGGGAGAGAGACATCACATTCTGCTGCACTGTCACACTGCCAAGGGCTATCACTCTGTCAACACAAACAACTGCTACATACTCTTCCTCTCTCTCTCTCTCTCTCTCTCTCTCTCTCTCCTACCTCCATCCTTCCCTCAACCCCCTTTCCTGCTCCATCTCCTTTCCTCTGTCCTCTCTCTTTCTGTAATTGATCACTCGTTCTCTTCCGGACAGTGCGTGTGCCCTGGGCCCTGGGTAATTGAGGGTTTAATAGCGTTAGAGGATATGGGCAATGCCATCACCATTACCGCAATGCAATCAGAAGAGTAACTCAATCAGCCTCCCATTGCCACCTGCACTTCACATGTGCTATGTCACACACAACCTGCTTCCTCCATGTGTGCATGCATGTGCTTTTACTCATGAGCACGTGTCTGTGTGCATGTACATGTGTATGCGAGCCTTTCTAGAGGACGCATGGGCACACAGATACACACGCATACACACACAAAAACACACATACACACACTCACACACACACTCTCTCACACACAAACACACACACACACACAAACACACACAAACACACACACACACAAACACTCTCTCACATA
This sequence comes from Conger conger, assembly GCF_963514075.1. Taxonomy (NCBI): domain Eukaryota; kingdom Metazoa; phylum Chordata; class Actinopteri; order Anguilliformes; family Congridae; genus Conger; species Conger conger. Next base: position 27,395,498 of record NC_083774.1, read on the forward strand.
CACACACAAAAACACACAAACACACACACACAAACACTCTCTCACATACACACACAAAAACACACAAACACACACACACACACAAACACTCTCTCACATACACACACAAACACACACACAGAAACACATACACATACACACAGAAACACAAACACACACACACACACACACAAACACATACTCACATACACACACATACACATACACACACAAACACACACACTCACACACAAACACTCTCTCACATACACACACAAACACCCACACAGACAGCTGGGCTCCTGTGTACTAGCAGAGAGCGGTTCAGTATTACCCAGCATGCACCATGGTGGTGGCCCATATGTATACTAACATACACAGGACTGCTGCACTGAAAAGACTCTGAAATCCAGATCAACATGGATCAATACTGATGTGCTGATGGGCAATCATCCTCTGCCACTGCTCCCCCCCCCCCCACACACACACACATACACACACACTGCCCCTCCATCACTGCTTCATTGACACATCCCCTCCAAATCCCCCTCCCTGTTCGGATACAGAGTTCAACTGAAGCACAACAGCTCCAGACAGCCATAACAGCAAGCTGCACACTCCACCTACTCCGACAGGTCAAAGGTCGCAATGTTTACAAACAGGTCGGACAGGAGACTACAAACAGAGCCAGCCCAGACAAAACATCCACCCATTAACAGCAACAAAACTGTACGCATAGAAGCCACACCTCTGTCATTTGACAGAGTAAACCAACCTAAAACTATGCGCAGAGGATCAGTAAAGTATCTCTCGCCGTGTCTCGTTTTGCATGTCACAGTAAGAGCGGCGGTCTCTCTTAGACGGAGAGGACGCAGGCAGACTCGCGGCCAGGCCTGCAGGCAGGAAACCCACGGTCTGGGCCACGACGGTCTGGGCCACGGCGAGAGGCCAAATGAGAACAGGCCCATACGCCAGAGAGGAAAGAGAGAAATAAACAAGGGGGGATGAGGCATTACAGTGGAAACTGAGACAGAGGGTTGGGAGAAGTGAATGGACAGCTTGTGGAGGTGGGGCGAAAATAAAACTCCAGCTCAGAAGCTGGGGGGTGATGGACTTGAGTGAGCAGAGGCAACCAGGAACCCTCCGTGTGCCCTGAGTCTGCAAAAGGGGCAGAGAGTCACAGAGGAGCCAAGGAAGAGTTACAGAGGAGTCAATGAAGAGTCACAGAGGAGTCAATGAAGTTACAGAGGAGTCAATGAAGTTACAGACTAGTCATGCAAGAGTCCCAGGTGAGTCACAGAGGAGTCAATAAATAGTCACAGGTCACAGAGGAGTCAAAGATTACATTAACATTTTACATTTTAGTCATTCAGCAGACGCTTTTAATCCAAAGTGACTTACAAGTGCATAGGTTCTTCCACAAGTTAAAGCAACACATCCATAACTAGTAAAATACACATGAAGTGCTGTTCTAAACATAGTCATCATAATCATCATCATTTTTTTTTTTTTTGTTAGACAAGAGGGATAGGGATATCAGAAAGGTGGGGGGGGGGATCAGGAGGTAGGACTAAGGTACAGTTTGAAAAGGTGTGTTTTTAGTCTGCGTCGAAATAGGGGGAGGGATTCTGCTGTCCTGACAGTGGTAGGCAAGTCATTCCACCACTGAGATGAGTCACAGAGGAGTCACAGAGGAGTCAATCATGAGTCACAGATGAGTCACAGAGGAGTCAATGAAGAGTCACAGAGGAGTCAATGAAGAGTTACAGAGGAGTCAATGAAGAGTTACAGATGAGTCCCGCAAGAGTCACAGAGGAGTCACAGAAGAGTCACGGAAGAGTCCTTGCATACAAGCCTACTCCAAGTGGACCTAAACAAAGCAAACAGTGCCTCTACATTCAAACATTAAGGACCTGTCTGGCCCTCTCTGAACTCCAATACTGACAATCCTCAGCAGCAGCAGCCTGCCCAAGACCCCTAAGGACCACCACTGTACTGGAGTCAGTCACACCCTCAGCCCTGCACATTCCACATATACAGGAGACCTGACTCTATATGACCTGCTACATAGCTGCAGATAGCCCTGCTGCCTCCCTTACAGCTTCCATAGAGGCCCGTGGCCAAACGCTGCCTGCAGACGCCCCCTGACCTCTCTGTCATGAGGACTCAACATTCCCCTTCAGTTTCATCCACATTGCTAACAGTTAGCGACTGAGGGTCAAGATCCCAGCTGCGGGTGCCCTGTTCCATTGACTCTCCATGAATTTCCATTCTCACACCAGACCTGGGTCAAACACGTCATTGTTTTGAATTCTAACACTTTTCTGTGCTCGATTGATCATGTCTGGTGCAGTTGAGCCAACCAAGAGCACCAGAAGGCGAGGTTTGCATGCTTTGAAAGTATTTCATAGGGTCCAATACACCAGACAAGCTCAGAATAAAGTGTAGGAAAGTATTTGAATCCAAAACAATGATGTATTTGAGCCAGGTCTGTTACACTGTTTCTCAGTGAGTCTCAGTGCTTTCGCTCAACTGTGCATTATCTATGCCTCTCTGCGTCTCGATGATTTCTCAATCTTTTTCTGCAGGACTCTGTCTTCACAGAATGTTCCTTAAAATGTCCTCACAAGGACTGCAAAACACAAATGAACTCTGACAAATTCTGTAGGTTCGGGAACACCCTGGATTCAGTCAATATTTGCCTCTAACGCCACCTTCGAAATAAACACAGGCGGGTCGATACAAACAGAACATTTTATTTCATTCCGTCGATTACTCAACTTGCCAAACCATGTGCAAATAAAAGAAGGAACACTTGCATTCGACTACGCATCGGCTTTAGGGACATGACCTGACTAATCCGGGATTTCGACAGCAATAATGAGGCCATTCAGAAACTGTAAACACCAGCATCGTTTCTCAATGGAGGCTTCTTTCCGAAGCCCGGTGGTAGGAAATGTGGTGTTCACCCAGGAGAACCGAGATGAACTGTCGGGCCTCACACACCTCTCATCCCAACCGCTGCCCCACAGAGGCCAGTCCATAGACATGGTGCATGAAGAGGGTGGGGACAGGGGGGCTCCTAAAAATAGCGCTGATCATCAGAGACTGGTGCTCTACATGTTTGTTGGCAATAATCTTAAGAAATCCTATTTGGGAACTGGACAGGAGTTTAACTCTGAGGAGTTATGTTTTGTGTGTGTGTGTATGCGTGCATGTGTTTGTGCATATAACATAACAGCTAAAACATGCCATTCAGCCCAGCAATGCTAGCTTTTTCCAACAACTAAAGTGGACCTACTGCTTAGTTTGCCTAAAAGCTAAACAGTATTTAGACTTGCACCATATCAAGCCTGTCTAGTGCTAGTCTGTGTGTACATTACCACCAGTACATGCACACACGGTCGCACACATGCACACATGATGCACGCCCACACAGCGAAACCACAACCATGAACAGGGAAATTAAACTTCTGAGAGCTCTTGGTTTTGCGCGCTGACACCGAGCCCGGTTCGTTTCACGGATGCGGGAGGCAGCGTGGAAGAGACCCTGGCGACACAATCCCCTTGATTAGCGAACGCGGGACGTGGTGGGAAAATTGCTCCTCTGACAAGAGACTTGAGATTCGCACTGATTCATACCGCCGCTCATTTCTGCTCAAGTGGAGCTTGTGATTGTGCCGCTCAGTCGTGACCGGCTCGCGCAGTTCATTAAAGTTCAGTCGCATCGCCGCAATATTTACACCGGGAGAGTTAACACAGTGAAGCTGTCATTTTGTTCCACACAGAGGAATTAGGATATCGGGGTTAAATTCAACTTTATCAGAGTAAAACATGGTGTGTCACAGATGATTTCAGTTTTCGAGCGGCGCTGTGGCTCGTTGAACGGAGCCTAAAGTTCACGGGAAATGCAGAGGGACATGGCGACCACCAGGACCCAGGACAACCTCATTAAAACGCGAGCACTCTGAGTGAGCGCCAGGCCAATAAACAAACAGACTATTGACATACGAGCGCAATGGGTTTAATGTATCAGGAAGCTGTCGCTCTCGCAACCGCGGGCAAATGAAACGACAGGAAGGTTATATTTTTGCTCAACACAGGCTTAGCACATATTGTGTATGAGTGTATGAGTGCGTGTGTGTGTGTGTGTGTGTGTGTGAGAGAGAGAGAGAGAGAGAGAGAAAGAGAGAGAGAGAGAGAGAGAGAGAGAGAGAGAGAGAGAGAGAGAGAGAGAGGCTACGAGTGTCTGGGAGTTTTATAGCCCGGTGACTTTTTTCACCACGTCAGCCAAACGGAGGCAGGAGCGCAGACGGAGCAGGCTATAAACAGAACCACGCCTTGGTCACTGAAAAGAGAATCGTACGGGTTACCAACTCGCGGATAATCACTTCCTACCAGGATTGAGAACAAATCCAAGCAAAACCCATAGCCAGCTTTCTCATACATTTCAATCACATATCTGTAAATCAGTGTATCTTTATCCCCACATTGCATTACAACACACATTTGCTTCGGGAAAACGTGGACATTATTAATAGCAGCACATGTAGTTCAAAGCGCACAAATAATTAGGGAGCTCAAAAAGCGGGCACCACTTCACACCCAGCGGGTAAGGTAACAAAGCAGCAGCCGTCGCGTATGAGGGAGCGCACGACTGAGACACGGTAGGGATGTACAGTAGACTACTCTCTCACACCTTCCTCCGCGAGACCGAGTGGTACTTATAACCAGTCAATGCCAAACTATGATCCGGTGAAAAACTAACCCTACAAACGTCAAATGCATATAGTTTAAAAATGTGTAACGTTGCCAGAGTAACCGGCAATTCGAACGTGAGAGGCGACAATTTTCACAGCACGCGATTCGAGATGGCTCATCAATGGACGCACACGTCGACTCGCGATGGCTTACCTCCAAAGCCTCCTGCTCTCGAACACAATCCATCCTCAAACACATGCAAATAACAGTCAAATCACACCCACCCGGGGACTTGCAGTCTGCGAGAAAAGGCGCTTAAGGTAACAAAGAATCGCTTTGTTTTCAGTTGAACGTCTGCGAAAGTAGAAGGTATGAGAACAGTCGCACTGAACCGTTGCTTTGGCAACGTGGTCTGGGGTTATTTGGTCAATTTTTCACGCCTTCTCTTCCCTCGCTTCCTTCCTGGCTGCTTTCTGTTTCAGAGTGATACACGCTTAGACAGCGAGAGAGAGAGAGAGAGAGAGAGAGAGAGAGAACCCGGTAGTGTACTTACAGTTTCAATGGCGTGGTTTACATACAGGTGGGACACTTGTTCGTCCGTTCCCCCCAACCCTCTACATCAAAAGCGGTAAGTGGTGCTTCACTCTGTGCTCTCGAAAATTTCGATCAACAGACCACCGTGCAGCCGCTGCGCTTCTCCCGACGGACTGCATGGATTTCTTCTCCAGCACCACCACACTTTGAACAGCTCCATTGACGTCACCTTCCTCAAGCTACGACGCCACACCCTTTTGATGAAGACCACCGCCAATAGCGAGGCGGAAGAACAACCAATCATCAGACCCAACCATCCTCCCTAACCCAACCCAATCCAACAACGATTGGCCAAAGTCTAATGCTAGTGAATCTTCTCTAATTGCGAGCTGGATAACAAGCCAGGATATGCGAATGTTCCCGCTTTTCCCGATGAAAAATACGCCGCTGTCTGGAAAATGAAAGCCAGCATATTTCATATCCCCCGATTCCCCCATGATTCCGCACGATTCCCGATGTAGAATTACGTGAGACTACATTTCCCAGTTGGAAGAGAAATCTTAATGCACGGTTTCTATGCGACTGTAAACGCTGTTTATTTAACAAAGTGGCGTAAAAGGAAACAAAACGCAAACAATGCTGACACACTAACATTTTTGTTGGAAATACAATGCAAAAATGGAAAAATCCATAAAACAGTTCAATGAAAAACAAGAGTTGCCTAACTGGTGCCCTGTTAGTTTATTTAGGCAATTACCTCCACTACAACAGTTAATCGAATATTTTTAATTCCTCAGAGGGACAAGGAGATTTTGTTGAAATTGGTGAAATATGAATGGATGCAATAGGGCAGAGATAGATTTTCTGTGAGTACACATTATACCACTCAGAATTGCTTTGAAATCATGTTCTGCAAATTTATTTCCAGCGACACTGCTGAAATACGTGCACAAGCAGAATTCGTTCAGAGAACCTCGCGCCAGTCACAAAACGCAGGTCGGAGGCAGTAGGCTTTTCTCGTGTTAATATCCGACCGATCGAACAACAAGTAATATGTCTTTCTATATGCATTTGTGTATGCGTGTGTTAATATGCATTAAAATGCGAGACAGCACTGTATTAAAGTATTAAAGTATAAAAGTATTAAACTGTATTAAAGTGATGTCTGTTTTGCCTTCTCTGTGGTCATTTTAATTAGAGATCTGGAAGGAAATAATATTCCACATGTTTAAAGATAAGTAACTTAAGTATCCGTTGAAAAGTTAAGTAAGTTAAAAAAAAGAAGAAACAACCAAGGCCCAAATCAATTCTTGACTGCAAGTTTTCAAGGACGCTTTTTTTGGAGAAAACAAGGAAAACAGTGGGGCTCCTAAAATATCTGAAATTACTGCAAGTTCTGTCTTATCTTTTCCAAACATGTCCTGGAAGTGGGTGCTCCTCACCATCACCACCTGGCCCCGCCCACTGTCTGAGCCGCCACCTCAGGATGTGGCTAATTTAATTAATGTGAACATTGACTGATTGACTGTGTAGGTTATTAAAACCCCACACCCTAAGGGGGATGGGCTCCCCCCTTGAGTCTGCTTCCTCCTGAGGTTTCTTCCCATCAGCCATCAGGGAATTTCCCCTCACCACCGTTGCCCCAGGCTTGCGCTTGTGGGGGCTTAGGCCAGGGCTTTCCGTGAAGCATGTTGCGACAGTTGTTTGTGAAATGCCTACAAAAATTTTTCAGTTGATAAAAATCGATTTTTCAGTTGATACGTCCCTCCAGCTTGGCATAAATCTACAGTCACATCAACAGCAAAGGCATCACTACATCATCCAAGAGTGTCATTGAATTGCATCACTGTTACAAGTGTAATTCACAAGACACATTCTGGTATTTAAAACAACAGACTTATCCATGCCAGTACCTGTGAATGGTCTATTTGGGTAATGCAGATGAACATTTGCAGACATATATCAGTAACATTTAAACAGTATCTTATGTCGTTAGAGGTAGAAAGCAAAAAAGTAAAACCACAGCATGATTTGTTGGCTTCCAAAGGACATTTGTCCATGACCTGAACACTGGTTGTTTCAAACTCCATATGGGGTTAAAGAGCAGGATGTGCTCTCCTCGACCCTATCTGACACGGGCGTTCTCAGGGTATTGTATCCTACACTCAGAAATTGACAGTGGAGGTACATTTCTGTTCTTCAAAGATCAAATTTCCCAAAGGTAGCCTGAAAGGACAGTAACGTTCTCTCTGGGGTACAAATGACTAGCTTTTCTAAGCAAAAAAAGGTACACATTAATTCTATATTGGTAGCTAGGGGTACAATTTTAGGTACCCAACGACAAGCATTTGTACCTTTTTAGGCACTTTTTGGACCTTTATTTCTGTGAGTGTGATGATGTAGTCCTTCCAGCTGAGTCCGAGTGTGATTTGCAAAATATCTTCATCGCAGTCACTAAGTAGAGCCAAAAAAAAGAAAAACCGAGATTATACATTTAGAAAAAAAGGAAGTATGTACATGACATTTCTTCTGAAAAAAAACAGATAGTTTCATTTTTTGATAAATATATGAAGATGGTGGAAAATCTTTAGCATGTTGTGCGGGTAGAGCTTTGGGACATGGAGAATGTGAAATTGATGTTTGCAAAGACCGTGGTTATTGTGTGTACTCCAAGCTTCCAACTTCCTGCCTGAATTATGCAGTGCATTATGGGGTTTTAAAGAAGCTAGCTCCATCCACAACAAGGCAATATCTTCTGTGCACAAATTTGCATTAAAGCCTGCCATTTAGGCTGCCATGGACATGGAGCCTAATTAGATAAGGCAAAAAAAGCTGTAGTGGTTAGGGCTTGGAACTGGCGAATCAATATTACTGATGACAGAATAACAGAGGTCGTCAAATGGGATCAAAGACACAACTACCCTCGGACAAAGGAACATAAGGCTATATTTAATGGCTGATTTACAGCGCATATTCAGCACTAAGTTATAAAGTAATGTCAATATCATGAAACGCATGCTATTCCTACATTTCAAAAATGATACATTGTTCAAGCCAAAAGTCATAACTCACAACCGGCTGTGCTCCAGAATCCTATGTCAGTCTGCATCTAAGCACAAGGCCCCATTGGCGATGTAAGTAGGGAGACGTAATACAGCAAGAGAGGAAGAAAGGCTATGCACCCTGCAATTTGGGAGAAATGGAAAATGAATGAAGAAATGATTACCTCCTTTTCAGAAAATGCAGGAAAATAAGTTATTTTCGTCTGGAATGATGCGAATCGGCTGATTGGCTGCTTAGATTTTTTTGGACAGCACATGTTATTTCCGAGGCCTGGAATAGAAGGGAAAAAGCATTATACTGTACGTTTGAAATATGAGATTTAGTTTAATTACATTTTTCTGTATTACAGTTATGCGTTTCACTTACGTACTGCATATGTACTTTTTCTTTTGTGTGAGATAATGTTTCCACAGAAGCAGATAAATCACTGGGCTCTTTCTCAGTGCAGATAACACTGGTCTCTCAGTGTCATTGGGAGAGTCTCTTTGTCCAGCCAAAGGCCCGTCCACACCAAGAACTATAACTATAATCACGTGAGGATCCACACTGATGAACATTCTGTAGATAGTCTCTGGGCTATGTCATCTGCCATTTTGAACATGAAGCCCTGTAAATTGGGATTGGTTTTTGATTGGTTGTCAGTGTTGCTATCATTCATGCAGCTGGAAAGTATTGATCTGAAAGTGATCCCAATGATATCATTCATCACTGTCATTGTCGTTATAGTTGTGGAGTGGACTCCTGCCGTCCACTTGAGCTAGAACTATTTTTAAAACAAAATATTTATAATTATTATTATAGCTTAAGTTCTTGGTGTGCAGGGGTAAACTGGAAACTTTTAGAAATACACCCACTATGGATTATCTGAGGAAAGCATATATCAAAATAACGAATGACTAATGAATGAGCACTATCCATCAACTTTGTATTTTGTATACCAGGAAAAAAACACCCACAAGTAGTTCGAGTCATGCCATGGGCAAGACTCCTCCCCAGCCTCCAAATACACACACACCATCTGTAATTTCCACTTTGTAAACCTCTGAAGATTATTTGACCTTTGACCTTTCCACTTCTTGCGGGGCCATGACGCCGAATGACACACTGCTAGGTCTCTAGAGAGCTGGAGACACCTGATTACAATAGTGCTTAGTCCCAAGGCTCCCTTCCAAACAACAGTATCGGCCAGAGACCCTGAAGAGAAGGATGGTTTGGGAAGTCATAGAAAAATAGGTTTTTCCTTTAAGGAAAAATGAGTGATAAGCCTGCCAGTGTTACCAAACATATTGGTGTGTGATACTATCTCTCCCCTCTCTGTGTGTCTGTGTGTGTCTGTGTGTGTGTGTGTGTGTGTGATACTATCTCTCCCCTCTGTGTGTGTGTGTGTGTGTGTGTGTGTGTGATACTATCTCTCCCCTCTGTGTGTGTGGGTGTGTGTGTGATACTATCTCTCCCTCTGTGTGTGTGTGTGTGTGTGTGATATGTTTGTGTGTATTTCTGTGTGTCATATACTGTATGTAATATTTGTGTGCCTCTCTCTCCACCCCTGCATGACCTCTCAACATACAAAGAAATATGAGTAATGATAAGTCAGAATTACAACCGACCCCTTCCTCATTTCTTCTACAAGCTCCCTCGCCTTCCGTTCGGGTTCTCACTTTGGCTCTGTTTCTCCTTCATCTTCAAACCGCCTCCACCCCCCCACCCCCCCGCTCTCTCATCACAATATAGCAGCGCAGCCACCGCGAATATGAATACAGGTAATATTTCAGCGCGATGATATCTCTTCCACGGACGGCTTTTCCCCACGCCAAAGCTCTTACTCTTAATTAATTAATCTTTTTTCGAGTCGCGCCAAAGTGGCCGCTCCTAGGAGCGGGGAGCGCGGACCGTCCTCCGGGCAGCAGACCCCGGCAGCTGAATTAGTAAAGACATGAGCGGTGTGGTAATGTGCGCTACATTTGTGGGAACGCATTTGCTGCGTGTTTTCCGCGTGCGCATTAGCGAAAGCGGCGCCGGGAATTGCTCTGAGTGCTGCGGTGAGCTTGTGTGACGCCAAACGGGGGATGGCACTCCATGAGTCAGCCCGAGGATCCCAGCATTCACAGCTCCTGTTTGCCTTTCAGACAAAATTCCCCTTTGTTAGCACAGCCCATATGTCCTGACTGGGCGAGAGTTTGCTTCCAGTATTTATAATATGACACAGAGTCCACTTTCTTGTGCAGGTGTTATTCACTGTGTTGCTGAGCTATCTTGACATATGGAATTTCTGCTTTGTTTGATGTTTCTTGTCACACCTCGAATTGTGTTAATTTGAAATACAGTTCTATACTGAAACAATAAACTTGCTTTTGGCTCCGTTTGTGTTTTCTACCAGGGCCCAGTTCCGACAGCACAACAATCGGCAGTGGAGCCAAGCTTACATGCCTCTGATGTAAACATTTGCATGTGTATGTATCTACTGGGAACAGATCCTTGAAGATATATATGAAAAAACTTGCATTACACTGAGGCTATTTTGAAAACACACTTTGCACTTTGAAAACAGTATGTAAATGTAACTATTGACCCTAAAAATAAGAACAAAATAAACCATAATGAACCATATGGTTTATATATAATGAACCATAAAACGGCACCTCCGTACCAACAAACTCTTTGGAAGGGTGGCATGAAGACAGCCCTTATTGAGCACAATAAACAAACCCAAGCATCTTGAGTTCACCAAACCTAGAAGTGCTTTGGTCAGCTGAGACCTAAATCTTGGCCAAACACACCATCAACAGCAACACAGGAATGAATACAAGGAGAAGCACCTCAAACCTACTGTCAAATATGGAGGTGGCTCACTGATGTTTTGGAGATGTTTTGCTGCCAGTGGTCTAAGGGCATTATTTAAGATCAATGGTACAATGAATTCAACAAATTACCAGGAAATCTTGGTTGTCTCTGCTTGGAAGCTGAGACTTGGTTGTAGATAGATTGCCCAGCATGACAATGACTCCAAACATACATCAAAATTCACACAGAAATGGTTAAGTGAAAACCACATGGCCATCTTAGTCTCCAGACTTAAATCCCATCAAAAACCTGTGGTCTGAAGTGAAGAAGAGGGTCCATAAGTGCCAACCCAAGGATATGAAAAAGTCCTACAAGGAGGAATGGTAAACAATCCCTCCAAATGTGTCCTCCAACCTGTCCTCTTCACCAGGGGTATTAAGTATTGAACCGGGGGTGCTAATAATTGTGAACCTGTTTGGGGAAATACGTTTTTTATTTGGAAAATTAGCTTGTTTGACTTTGCTTGAATCCATTGAATCATTACTAAAGCGCACTACATTACACATGTTGGAGAATAAAGTTTATTTCAATAACGGTATTATTTTTCAGTTTACAGTATTTTTATTAAGGGTGCCAATAATTCTGGAGCACACTGCATGTAAGGAATTAACTGGCTGAACCTGAACAGGAAAAGTTAACTTTGCTCAAGCTTGCTCCAACAATATCTTTCTTTCAATGTTTACTTACAGTGAAACGTTTTTAATCGATTCTAATGGATCACATTGCTTGGCTCATGAGGAAAATTTGAGGGCAGACACAGAGGAACTAATTATTAACCCACGCCCCTTTAAATTGCTTTTGCTCATCTCGTCCAGTGACGTTGAGGGATTCCCAGCTGAAACGAACCTAGTAGCAGAAACTAGTCAGTCTTCAGAGAGGTATAGCCAACAGCAGGTTATTGAAAAACATCTAACTGTCTAGATGGAAAACAATGTTGTCTGTGAATTATAAACTGAGTCCAGCCACATCATCTCCTCCCACATAATCTTATGGGCATAGAAGTTGTTGCGCCTTTTTTGCTATTAATTTACAATTATGTATTCTTCCCAAGAAAAGGTGTATGTGTATTTGTGTATGTATCAAATATTTCACCCCTGAGCAGCCATATAGCCAATATTTCCAGTTGTAAACAGTACATTGAATCAGCAAAGGTGGCTGGGGGGATGAAAGTTCAAATTTAGGCAGAATTAATGTTATTAATGATGAAGTCCCAACAATGTACAGGTAGGCTGCCAGGAGAGGTATCTTAAAGTGAAGAAATGTGTTATACCATCTTTGCGTCTGCCGCCCATGTCCACCAAACTAACTTCTCTCTTGCCTTGAAAAGATGTGATATAATATGGCAGGAGATTATCTCTATACTGAAAAAAGTGAATTTGTGCAGGGTGGATCTGTGAGTGCACCAAGGATATCAAGAACGGAGCGATAAGAAAACCAAAATGGATGAGGCCATCATGCGACCTGAACCATTCACTAATGTCATTGAGTTTGGCTGTGGTGCTATCTGGTGTGTGTGCGCGCTTTGACAAACTCACACGAGACGGTGATGGAGAGCATATTGCAGCTCCACCCATCATGGCCTCTGTGGCGCACAACGCTTACATCAGCAGGGTTAGATGTTCACATACTCTCCCACACCCACCCTGTCACACGCTGACCGACACACACTTACAGTAAAGGCACGGCACACTCTAAGATCATTACTTATTTACATAGATATCCATTCACTTAACAGACTCCCATTTCCTGCATAAACAGGCAGTAGGAGAAGGGGCGGGTGGTGGTTGTTGACTGGGAGCAGAGTGGGAGTACTGTATGTGGGAGCAGGCCCAGGCAGAGAGGCGCCGTTAACACCAGAAACTACACTGCTGATAATGAGATTTAAAGGCTTTGCCAAGATCCACGGCGTGAGGCTGCTGTCACCGTCAGCCAAGAGCTTCTACTGAGTTAGCTACAGATCAGAAGCCCTCATGATCTGAGATTCTCCACCAACAACATGGGAAGGCCTGTCTGTCTGCACAATGCCCTCCAAGCCAGCAGGGGCAGTGTCTTGGGTCCAGTCCTGCTGAGGCGCCTCTGGAAGGAAGGGAAGAAGGAATGAAGGGCCATTGAGGGACTATGGGGTCTTTCCAATCGCTTACCATCCATCCATCCATCCATCCATTATCTTAACCCGCTTATCCTGAACAGGGTCGCAGGGGGGCTGGAGCCTATCCCAGCATACATTGGGCAAAAGACACCCTGGACAGGTCGCCAGTTCCAATCGCTTACCTCCTTGTTTTATTTTCTTGCCTTCTTTACTTGCTCCTAGCTCATTGGAGAAGGCAAGGAAAAGAAGTGAGGACGGAGGAATCAAGAAACCGTGAATTAGGCAAATTAAACGTCCTTGGCTCCTTCAGACCATCACAAGTTTGAAGCCACGTCAATTACAGACATGGCAGATGGGGAGAGATGGAACCACACATTGATAATTCGTACGTCACACCTTACAAGGATCCGCCTGTGTTTTCTTGTTCTTGGGGAGGCCTCTAGCTCCGGGCTCCTTCAAGGAATGGGTTGGGATGTTCTTAAAGATGACGGATTTCCAAGGGCTCATTCCAATCACTTACTCACCTCCTTCTACCTTTCTTCGTGTCTTTTCCTTTTCCTAGCTGCACCCAGAAAGATGGCAATAAAAGAAGATACCTGGACTGGGAATCTACCGATCCTGCACTTGCCCTCAATAATATGAATCCTCGCCGTATTCTCACTTCCTTCCCTAACCTTTAAAGATCAGTGCAAATTGTGTGGACGGTAGTTTCTTACTTGCTAAATATGTGGCTGCAAAACTATCTTGTACTGAAATTCAAAGCACTGTGAATACCAGCCACATGGTGTAGATCAGGGACCATCAAATCACGGTCCTCGAGGTCCAAGGACTGCTGGTTGTCCACCCTCCCTTTACCTGGGATTCTGGTGTGAAGACAGTCTGGCCAATCAGTAGAACTAATTGTCCAGATAATTATCTGGGAGAAATAAAAACCAGGGCCAGATTTGGATTTGAGGGCCAAATTTTATGATGGCTGGTATAGATGTTAGGGCAGCACAGGCACATGGATAAGCAGCGGTAGGTGGCCTTTTGAGAGACTGAGAGCAGGCTAAATTCTGCTGGTTGTGATTGAGAGCTAACCTTTAGACAGCAGCGTGCTTCCTTGAATCTTTCACAGAGAGTTGGGCGCAGCAATGCCCATCAGGGGAATCAAACCTGTGACCTAATGGTGCAGATACGTTGTCACGGGTGGAGAGGTATTCAGATAGGGGGCCAAAGCGTTGATGAGGGGGATAAAGTCAAGGTTTCGGCCCTATGTTTCTGAAAGGGAGCTTCTGTCGGTAGTTCTGAATGGGATCAGTGGATTTTCGTAACATGGTCTATGTTCAGGAGTCCTGGGTGTCAGTAGCAGGCTTCATGCGGGATTCTGAAGCTGATCTGAAGCTGGTCTGAAGCTGGCTGCCATGGCTGCAGCTTCCCGTTGATGGTCAATAGCTTCTGTGTCTTTCCTGCTTCTTTCCAAGTGGGAACCTGCCTTAAATTAGCGCTGAATAAACAGCTGTCTTGTGGACTCTCTGTTTGGACTGGTGGCCTGAATATGTGTGCCAGACACTTTTCCTCTCTCCCTCATTCTGTCCTTCCAAATACTCTTTTTATTCCTTTATTTCTCCTTTCTTACCTTGTTTTCTATTGAAAGAAAACATATTCTCTCTCTTTGTCCTTCTACCATCACTTCCCCCCTCCCTCAGCTGTCCTTCCTTCTCTGTGCCCCCTCTGTGATGTCACACGAACAGGTAAACGGACTCTTGCACACTGAGGCACAGAGACAGTTCAAATAAAAAGCACAGACTCGCTTCTCTCTGGTTTGTGCACATTTGCATTTTGTGCAAAGTCAACAGCACCAAATCCCATTGCATGAACATGCTCCTGAAGGCAGACTTATTTTAGACCTCAAACACAGCACAAGCAGAGAGATAAACCCCCCCAAAAAACCAAATCCTACCCCAGCGCATCCCCAGGGCTGAAAGGTGACTCTTTCAGGGTGGAGGGGAGGTAATGGACCACCTCCAGCTATCAATATAGGGGGAATAGCTGATGAATTTCTGTTGAGTTTTTTCAGTATCGAGTATCCATCAATCAGTCCCAAGTCAGCACTACTTCTCACCTCATTCTGATCAGACAGCCGGCAGAATTCTGATGGCTCTAATTGGACAGTGGGCTAAATTCCGTCGGTTCTGATTGGGGAGCTGGCTAAATTCCGGCTGTTCTGGTTGGAGAAGAGACTAAATTCCAGCGGTTCTGATTGGAGAGCAGGTTCTAGTTCCAGTTGGAGGGGCAAATTAACATCTGTGAGTCATAACCTGGTTCCTGCAGAGTGTAATTACCCCAGCAGCAGTTCTCCCCCTGTCATCCCCTCCCCCCACCCACACACACACACACACACACACACACACACCCAGCTGTGCAACGGCCTCCTCCACAGCCCAGACCCTGAAACTGGACAGACACTTCAGCCAATGAACAGCATTGGTACAGGTTCTACTTACCCAATCAAACAGCTGATTGCTGGACTGTGGAGAAGGCTTCTGGTGAAAAAGAAATGCAAACACAGTTTAAAGATAAAGTCCACCCCCAGTGTGTGTAGTACTGTGGTCCAGACAAACAGAGCACCCTCTTGTGACAGCAAAGGATCACTGCATGCTTGGCTGCTGTACTGAAACCAGTGGTCTCTGTGATTGTGTGTGCTTGTATGTGTGTGTGTGTAAGTGTGTGCTCCCTCTAGTGGCCACTGCAGGAGGATCTACAGCATACTGGCTGAAGTACTGCAGTCTTTGTACAGTAATATGACTACCTCACTGTTTTCTTATGAAATATGGAGTTGGCAGCGGTGGTGACAACAGACTGTGGCAGCAGAGGGGGTTGTATTTCATTCCCTGATGTTCACACACTGTATCCTTGTACTAGAATGTGCTGAGAGAGGGAGCGCAAGATCAGGGCCCTCCGGTTCTGTTTGGGAAAGATGCTACAACCAGAATCAAATTACGATAATCCAAGAAAACAAACAAAATAAAATGAAATAAAATAATGAATGAGCGTGAACTTCATGGAACAAACGTGTATATGTATTGAACAAAATGTTTGCTGGTTAATTACACTTTGTCTTTATATTAGTTCTGATAAATCGTTGCGGTCGGTGACAGAACAAGATTGACAGAGAACACACTGGAAACCCACGAGGGTCCATGGAGAAAAGCACCTGTCCAGCTGCACTGAGTCAGCTGCCACCGCCCCACTGTAATAAAGATGCTGATCCCCTGCAGCCGGGTACAGAGCGCCCTCTAGTGACGGCCACCGGCTCTACACCCTACATCCATTTCCCTATTCCCATTTTGAACCCATCAATTAATGCTTTTATTATTTTAATGTAATTTATTAGCTTTTTTTAATAAAGGCAAGGATTCGAATTACTGGCGCCTTCACAAAGGTACACACGGGCATGAAATGACGAATGTACTACATGTACTACAACGAAAGCCAAATGAAAAATATGCACAGAGCACATTTCCACTGCCCAGCCCTTCAGGAACATGTGAGCACACAGTGTACCCAGAGAGAGCGCAATGACACCCCACAGTGGGCAGCTGTTTAAATGCATTAAGTAATAACTCCCTACTGTGGACTGAAACAGTCCAGACAAGGTTACTTCATGGATTTTTAATGGATAATTTAATTTTTATCCGCTTCAGAGCTGCCTGTATCAATCAAACTGTAACTCACAGCTCACTCAGGAAGGGGTTATGCAGCACAGAAAAAGGTACTTCTGCTTGCTAGGTGATAATGTAAACAGGGTGAAGGTAGCAGACTCCATTTTAGGTACAAAATAAATGTTCAACATTTCTTAGCAAGCTGTTTCTGGCTCTGCTCATTTCCCTTCATTTATCACAAAGGGTTTGTAAAAAACACATGAAGTAGACAGAAAGTAAAAAATACATATTTAACTGGCACATATAATTCTTCATTAATTCACTATGCTTTTAACATACAATCTTTTATAATATGACACTTTTTATAAGAGGGGCCATACCCATATAAAATAAATATATTTTCTATATGCTTAATTTAGTGAAACATACTAATCAACATTTAGGATTTTTACAAACCTTCACATTGGTTTGAACAGAGCGAAATCTTCCTGGATGTTCAAGTTCTGCCCGTAATAATTTAATCAGTTGCAATCATTTACTTGATTTGACATTTCAGCAAAGCGTTTTTACTAGCTTGTGACTCATAGCCCACAGCTGTTTTTGTATCCATGTTTGAAAGGTTTTTCTGTGATCTCATGTACTGTACGGTTGAACCACCAGCTAATTAGCTAATTGGGCCAGGCCAATAGGTGGAAACAAAAAAATACCGTGTCTACATCCGGTCTCCACTAATGGGACTGGCAGCCCCTGGAACAAAGCTCTCTGTCCTGGGCAGGGGACGCAGGGGGGCTATATAACTATATAAATAATGTAGGTTTCACAGTGAAGTGTTTTAATGAATGTTTTACACATTTTATTGAATTACTGCTTTGTGTTACAGAATGTGTGCAATGTGTTCCAATATTGTCTGCTGTTTTTTTTATTTATTCTGTTTCATTGTGTACACTGTAGCTATACACTCAGTGAGCACGTTTTTAGGTAGACCTTGTTAATGCAAATATTTAAATCAGCCAATTATGTTGCAGCAACTAGATGCATAAAAGCATGATTGCATGCAGCTGTTTTTCAGACCAAATGTCAGAATGGGAAAGAAATGTGATCTAAGTGACTTTGATCGTGGAATGATTATTGGTGCCAGACAAGGTGGTTTGACTATCTCAGAAACTGCTGATATCCTTCACATTGCCCACAAACAACATGCAAAAAGCAAAGTCCGAATGAAAAATCAACAACGCCACCATATATTGACGTAAATGCCTTTATTTAAGTACGTTTCCATACACGGACAGTGACAGCATATTTATATTCATATAACAGGTTTATTGTAATGAAGCAGGTTACAGCAAGACTTGCTCTCCGTGGGTGGAGCCAAGCCTGGGTACACGCCCACAAGACAGAAGTCAGAGAACACAACAACTTATTGCTCAATACAAAATAACCTATGATGATCATCAGAATCATAACCATGATAATAAAACACGTCACAGAGCACATAAAACCACAGGGTAATACTATTTATATTATAAAAAAAAACAGGAGGACTTTGTGTTAAGAAGGGCGAGGAAGAGAAACTCAGCGTGTGTCGTCAAAACCAGACTGTTTACTGGAGAAACAAACTCATTTTCTTTCCTCTAAAAACAGCAAGTATCTACAGCAGGTGGGAGGGGGTAAGGGGTTGGGGGAGGGGGTGGTTGCATTGATGATATAGCACAGCACTTGGAAAGGACCGGAAAGGACATGGGTACGTGCAATGCTATGAGTCTGTACATTCAGGGGGCCCCTGCAGGCCATTGATGGGGGGTTCGGGGGGTTTTACTAAAAGTTTTTGCTGCTCCCTCTCTGTTCTAAGAGGCTCTACCTACCAAGCACACCTGCGAGTGTTAGCAACCTAATTCTCCTCCTTTGGCCTCCTCCTAGGGCTGGTGCCCACATTCCCTCCCCCTCCCCCTCCCCCTCTCCCTCTCCCTCTCCCTCTCCCTCTCCCTCTCCCTCCCTCCCTCAATCTTTGCCTCTCTCACCCCACTCCCCTCCCCATTCTTTACTCTCATTCTCTCTTTCTGCACTCCACCATCCAATTAAGAGTTTAGAAATCTGTCTATGCCATTATATCAGGAAATATGTCAGGCTCTTCTTCCATCGCTCTCTCTGCATTCTCACTTATTTGGAATGGCCCCTCAAGGCCAGGCAGCAGGTGTGTTACTCCATTAACAGATGCTCTTTTAACCCTTTAAGGAGTGAGGTCACAAATATGCGAATAGAGTGTTCTTAAATGAACATTCTAATCACAAATATGCAATTACAATGTTCTTAACTGAACATTCTAATCACAAATACGCCATTAGAATGTGCTTACATGAACATTCTAATCAGAAATATGCGATTAGAATGTTCTTACCTGAACATTCTAATGCCAATGTCACAATCACTACTGGTAATTGAAAGCAATGGAGTTCTAGAACACTGAATCTACAAAGGGTTAACCAAAGCAGCACACAGGACCACAGGCACTGTATGCTTACAGCCAAGGCTGGCCCTGTTTTCCATGCCTCAGATCCTCAGTCCTGAACAGCAGGTACAGGTGTGTCCGCTCACTCTCTCTGGACCCTGCCCTCTTCTCTTTCACCCCTCTGAAGTCTCACCCTTAACCCCCTCCCCCTTTCACCTCTTCCTCTCTATCGCTCCTCCCACACCCCCCAGCCCCTTTCCTCTCCATCTCCAATAAAGCTGCTTTCTGTAAGACGCTTTCTGTCATCTATCTCTCCAATCCCTCTCATGCCCTCAGCGTCCCTGACAAATCACAGCTCAGTACAGACAGAGATGTTATTTTCCCCAGAGAGACACCCTCAGTATGTGTGTTTGCTCCTTGCCGGAGCTGGTGGAGTCAGACAGGAGGTGGGTGGAGGCCAACATGGCTGGTGATGCCGTAGCTCAATGTTACACACAGCTGCCACCAACACAACAGCTATTTTAATCTGCCCTGAACAGATGTCACTTGTCCGCCCGACCGCTAGGGGGCACTCTCCCCAGGTGTCACTTCTCTCAGCCCTCGATTGCTAGGCAAAGGTGTGTACTGGAAGTTTGCCTCAGTTGATAGCCCTTATGGGGCGATTCTGCGTGTTTGTGAGAGGCGGGGCACAAGTGGTTTTGGGGGAGGTGGAAGGGGGTGGGGGTTGCCCTACATTCCGAGCTTGGAGCAATTGGCTCCAAAAAAGCCCCGCTCCTTACAGACACAGATTGAAGCCCCTGCAGTAGTTGCCGTCGTGCCCACACCCTGTACGGGGCGGGGCCAAGGTGGGAGTGACAGGTAAGCAGTTGAGGGGGAAGCGACCCTCTCTGGGAATGCAGCAGGTTTGACGTCATGGCAACTGCCAGGACCTCCAACATAACATTCACCTGGATCAGCCCAGACTCAAATGGGTAGAATCTCGGGGTCTGGGATCAGTGCCGACTGTGGCTGGTAGCTCCATAGGGAGATGCCCAATTGCTGATTGGGTCACCCGTTTAATCGGTATCTAGTGAAACTTCGTGGTCACTCTTGGGCTCCCATTGAGAAAGCTTTTCCTCTGATTCCACTCTGTCTGAGTTTAGCTGTTACCTGCAATGTCTACACTTTCCAGAACTGGCAGTGGGGGTTCTGTGGTTGCAGACAGTTGGCTATTGCAACCTTGGGTGGAAATTTGACATCCTCAGCCCCCAAATGGCACAAAATGTATTACAACAAACGACACACCGGGGTAAAGCAAACCTAAGCAGCCCTGCACAGTGCAGCACACAGCACCCAGCCTGGGACTACAGCACTTTACTCTACCCCTGCAGGGAGCCTCGATATAACCACTGCTTTCAGTCGGAGTTAACTTATCACACTACCATTATAGCCTTTACTAACCATGATGTCATTACATTTCTCCCTAATGGCCAATGAGTGCCTCTATGTGAATGTGTGTGCGCATGTGTGTCCGTATGCGTTTGTCCTGTAATGTATGTATTTAATAGAAGCAATGACATCTTTGATTTTTCAATGGGATGCCATAAGCAAGCAAATGTATGTGCACATGTGCAATACAATTTGTTTGTGTGTGACTGTGTGTGTGTGTTCATGTGTAATCCTGTGTGTGAGTGTGCGTATGTGCGCTTCCATGTGTACTCCTGTGTGTGACAATGTGTGTGTGTGTCCATGTGCACTCCTTTGTGTGTGTGTGTGTTTGTGTATGTGTGTGTACGTATGTGTGTGAGTGAGCGTGTATGTGTGAGTGTGTGTGTATGCGTGTGTGTATGTGTGTGTGAGTGTGTATGTGTGTGTGTGAGTGAGTGAGTGTGTGTGTGTGTGTGTGTGTGTGTGTGAGTGTGTGTATGTGTGTGTGTGTGTGAGTGAGTGTGAGTGTGTGTGTGCATGTGTGTGTGAGTGTGTGTGTGTGAGTGTGTGTGTATATGTGTGTGAGTGTGTGTGTGTGTGCGAGTGAGTGTGAGTGTGTGTGTGTATGTGTGTGTGAGTGTGTGTGTGTGAGTGTGTGTGTATATGTGTGTGAGTGTGTGTGTGAGTGTGTGTGTGTGTGCGAGTGAGTGTGAGTGTGTGTGTGTATGTGTGTGTGAGTGTGTGTGTGTGATTGTGTGTGTGTGTGTGTGTGTGTGTGTGTGTGTATGTGTGCGCATTGCGGTCGCATCCCCCCACAGTGCCCAGCCACCGTCTGTGTGTGTAGCTTTGGTATAGTCATGATAAGGGCTGGGTGCTCTGGGGGGAGGATCCCTGCGTGGAACGCCCCGCCTCCCCGTGCCGTGCGGCCCCGGCCCGGCCCCACGGGGCCCCGCCCGTTCTGCCTCGGCCCCCCAGGCCCGGTTTGGTTTGAGTGGGAACATGATTGTCATCGGAGAGGAGAGCCATGTGGACCGATCCTCGGCAGAACTGCATCTCTCTGGACCCACAAGGCCCCGGGGAGACCCGCCGCCCGGTACCGCCGGCCCCCGACCCAAAACCAGGGAGCTCGAGCCGTGTGGAGGTGAGATTTCTACAGGTGGAGGGAGGTGGATGTCTTCACAACTTGGGTGGAGGCTTGTGGATGTTTTTTCTTCACTTGGTATGTGGATGTTCTCGGTATGTGGATGTTCTTTTGAATGTTAGTGGATGTTTTTTTAAACTAGGGTGGAGGTTTATGTCAAATGATGTTGTGCGGGTGGAAGTCAATGTTTTGTTGCTGGAGAATGTCTCATCTTTAGGCCCTTGTTCCCATACGGATTCTGCTGAAATATAACTCCTACTGATGGCAGACCTCTCTTACCATAAACCTCACACACTGTCCTGTTCCTCAATCACATCACATCCTCCCCCTTGACTTGTTGGTTACCAACACGTCATTTTTGACTATAAACCTTTCTGATTATAAACCTCAACTGAGCATGCTCAGTGCAGTGACCAGTCAACGGCAGTGACACGGCTGTATATCTGCTCTTATTTTTGCTGGCAGTGAGACTAGGCTTCGCAAACCTTGAACTAGTGGAGCTCCCTTGTGCTTACAGTGACTTTGCCACACAAATCTCAACCTCAATGTGTTGGAGAAGGAGAGCAATGTTTACATCAGCGGCACGATGGTGACTCTGCCTGAAACGGTGTCTGGGTGAGAAGGTGTCAGTCAGAAGGGGCGGCCCTTTCCCAGGGCAGGTGTGGGGCTACATGCTATTGCGCAACAGGCCTCGGACACAACCAGGAATTGCCTCACACCCTTCCTCCACTCCACACACACACAACCTGGGGTGTGTCGCAATCCTCAACAAACTGTATCCTTCTTTCCTTCGCCTGTCTCCTCCCCCTATTGGGAAGTATGTGGGGAGGAGACGAGTGGAGGAGAGGAGGATGCATTTTTGGAGAATTGGGATACAGCGCTTCCCCGCTATCGTTCCACCTGTTTGAGCCGTGCTGTGCCTTTGCTCCCAGGAGAGAGAGGAACACCTGTGAACACACCTGCTACCGACACCTGAACAGCCCCGCCCATCACCCCCACCCATCAGCCCTGCCCCCCCCCCCTCCACATCTCTTTCCATGATCCGACAGATGACTGACACATCAGGGGTAGGGGAGCAGGCATGGGGGGATGGGGGGAGGGTCACTATTGAACACAACTATGGGAACGGGGTAGGGGCAGGGATTATCGAAAATGGCATCTCAAAAAACATTTTCATCAGTTCTGGGGACAATAAGGTCTGTGTACAATTACAGAGAGTGAGAGAGAGAGATAGAGAGAGAGATGGGAAAGAGGAAGAAGTGACAGAGCCAGAAGGAAAGACAGCGAGGGGCAGAGAGAGAGAGAGAGAGAGAGCAGGAAGCCCCCCCAGCAAACCGGCGGACTCTGGTGTAGGGGGTTCGGCCGGCGGCTCTCCCGGTCCCTCGCGCCCCTCCGTCCGTCCGTCCGTCCGTCCGAGCGCACGGCTGCTCAGCAGGAGACCTCCATGGTGTGGTTGAGCTGGCCGACGCCCTCGCTGCTGTCCGAGTGGGTGCAGGCACGGCCGCGGGACCCCTCCATCGAGCTGGCGCTGGTGAGAGAGGCTGTCCTGGAGCGGGCCAGACGCGTCATACTGGCAGAGGGCACTGTGGGGGGGGAGGGGGGAGAGAGGGAGGGAGGGTGGGGAGAGCGGAAGTGAGGGAGGGAGGGGAGAGAGGGAGGGAGGGAGGGGAGAGAGGAAGGGAGGGGAGAGAGGGAGGGAGAGAGGAAGGGAGGGAGGGGAGAGAGGGAGGAAGGAGGGAGGGAGGGAGGGAGGGTGGGGAGAGAGGGAGGAAGGAGGGAGGGAGGGAGGGTGGGGAGAGAGGGAGGAAGGAGGGAGGGAGGGAGGGGAGAGAGGGAGAAATGGAGGGAGGGAGGGAGGGGAGAATGGGAGAGGGGAGGGGAGAGAGGGTGGGAGAAGGTTAGAGGGAGAGAAAGATTGAGTCTGACTGGCTGCATTCAGCTTTCAGAAAGGAGGGGAATATTGGGGCCAAATAGTCCTGGATGCATCTGAGCATCTGAGGGTTGCCATGGGAACGGGGAGGGGGGGGGGGGGGGGGGGGGGGGGGGCGGAGCATGCGCCGCAGGCGATTAGCAAGGCCCATACCAGCCGAGAATGAGCGCGAGGTGTCCTCAGCTCCCGACACCCTCCTGACACTCCCACACGCACTGTAACACGCTCCAGTCTGACGCTGCCAGTATACTCCAAATGAAACACAACTTTTTTTATCGAAAAGACATGTCTCAACGAAGTGACTAACAAAAAAGGAGCAGTGTGTTGAGGCTGTATGGCGCGTGCAAGTCTCCAATGCGAACCGTTCAGAGACAGCGTGCAAACAGTCCGATTGCAGACCTACTTTTGGTCTCAGGAAGTGTGTGGTATCCAATACTTTCGTCCCATTAGAAGAATTAAATAATGCCTTAATCCTCCTTCAAGGAGGAAAGTTTGACCTAATTTGTAAACCAAACTAACGATAAAGTTTGGAGAAAAAGCCAGCCACCCAGCTTGACCAGCTTGAAAATTTAACTGCTCAAGCTGGGTATGAGCTGGTCAACCAGCATGGCCAAGCTGGTCATAAGACGGTCTAGCTGGGTATGAGCAGGCCAACCAGCTACTAGCTGTTTCAAAGCATAGCTTGAGCTGTTTTTCTTCAGCAGGGAAAATAAACAATGGTGAAACTAGTCATTCTAGTTAGGAACTCAGGGTCCAGAATTCCTAGCTACGTCCCTGTCTATCAAGGCAAACCAGATAGGGCACCTCTTCCCAAAATCTCCTGTATCCTAAATAGAAATGACTGGTCGCATCATCATTGTCGTGACTAGAATACTATTGAGATCAATACTTTTGAATGAAGAGTGGCTGAACTCGTGCAAGGATATGGTCAACTTTATGATTGATCATGCAGAGATTTCAAAGACAAATTCCTGGCAAGAATTTTCCAAAGTTGGGTGTCAATGATCCTGGCAAGTCTGTGCGACAAGTTCTCCCAGCAGCATGGAGTGACATAAAATGAACAGAACATGGAGTTTGTATTGAGGATACTGATAACCGTGTTCAGCGACATGTTCACCACTTGTTCTTTATCAAAGAGTTCATTTGGAGTATACTGCCTACTTAAGTCTGCCCTGTCAGCACCTCATTATCCAGAGGACTAAAGTCCAGGGCTCAGAAAGCTAAAGTCCTTTCATGTGTTTCATCCACACATCAATTCTTCCTGGCTGAAGAATTGTGTTAATTAACAAATCCAGGT